>NC_140199.1:7974094-8192604 GCF_965226575.1 Pagrus pagrus
ATTGTAGTCCCCGCCCCCATCTGCTTTTGATAACGACCTATATTTCTTTTTTGCTGCAAACCCTGTTCATTAGTTGACATGTTCCTTACTGTTCTTTTAATAAAATTCTTTGAAAAATGTAGCTAGCTACATGACTACCAGCTAACGAGCTAACATGAACGAAAGGAAGATGGGGTGTCTTATCTGTTTGTATGACTAAGAAATAAATACCTTTATATTTTTGAGGTTAATAAATGAAAAGCGAAAGAACAGAACGTGTTTAGTTTTTCTCTAAATTTGCAAAGTGAACACCAGCTAGTTTATTACTCTTTGCCTGTGGTCTGTGCGATTTACATACTTAACGTTCGTTAGCTGAGTATGCTAACGTTATGCTAGCTGTGGGAGGTTAGCAGATAATTAAACATCCTTAATGGTTCTTGGCGTGCATTTAGACTGGGGTTTAGGAAGTGGGTAAATAGGTGAATATGGTAAATGTTTAATCCCAAAATCAGATTTGGTTGCCAGCTAATTGAACTTGCTATAATGTGTCCGGGTTTAGGACCCAGCGGAGTCTGACTCGCACATGGCAAAGTGTGGCTGCTCCGGTACGAGAGGAGATGACAAGCCCGCTTCACTACTCTCCAACATCACCCTCTCATTCTGCCTTTTCTACCGCGGCTTGCTCTACCTCCACAACAAGAGCAACACCTCCACAGGAGACACGTTGAGCCAACACATGTGTTTGTACGTTTTTCCCCAGACCGCTGCCCGCCAGACGTCTGGTGTCGGGAGGAAAAGTTTTTGACAGCTTCTGTCTTGAAATGACAGCCTGCCGCATCTCGTTGGACTCTCGGTGGTGAAGCTGTTTGTCCCTCACCGGCTTTTCCCACTACACCACCGTGAACCGCTTTGACCTGTATATCCACCCCTGTCCCCCGTGTCAAGTGTCTGGTCGTGCTGCATTTACAACGCAGTCTGACCGGAGTGGTTTCCCCTCCTGTCCCCCCACCCTCCCCCCGGCTTCACCCCACCGAGCCCGGGCATCATGAGAACCTGGAGGCGGCGGAGGAACTTTGCCTTTCTGATCTTCGCTCTCCGCGTCTGGTGCCTGTCCACGGCGGCAGAGAGTGCTGACAGCACGGTTCACAACACACAGGAGGGTGAGCAGGCAACATACATCACTGTTACAATGTATAAGTCACTGGCTCATTTTCGTTTACTGCAGATTTTGAGGCACAGTCTTGTGAAGTGAACATGATTTCATTCATGTTTTCAGCAGGACACATGCAGTGTGAGTAGCTCTGTTTATAGTGGAGTTACTTTATTGTATCTTAAAGAAATTCCTATATATTAAAGGACTAAAAGATGTGCATGATGGGACTATTTTTGACACATCTCTCCTCACACAGCCCTGTCATTGTCTTGCTGTACGTGTTGGGGAAAGAGTTTGTTTTTTTAGATCCATCTTTCTGCTCAGATGGAACAATAAAGGGAAGTGCAGAAAGATGAGTTCAACATCCAGGAAGATACAGCGTCATCTTTAGGTTGTAAACATAAACTAAACAGGATGTTATTGTCATGCAGCTAAACTTAATCTGCTAAATGAATGAGCCAGTGACAACCGGGAATTGTGTGTGTGTGTGGGACAGGGCAGGCTCCAGGATGCAAATGGTTTGTGCGTTAGTGTGTGTGCGCCTGTGCATGTAGCACCAAGACAAACAGCAGAGATAAAAAGATTTTAAAAAAAAACACAACAGGTTTAAGGGAATCTATATTTAGATTAAAATGTGTTGGACTGCTTAACTTTTTTCTGTGGCATGTTTGCAAATCAGGATCCAGCATGCTCCAATCATGAATAAGACTTAAATAACTCTACCTCAGGTGACTCAGATACATACAATGTACTGCTAAGACAACATTGCATGGTCATCATCACAATGAGACAATATGCACAGTGCTCACATGTCAACAGGAGAATAGATAAAAAGATGTCAACACTATGGTAAGAATAGAAGTTAGGATTATATCCTAATAATAAAAATGTATTTCATCCAGAAAAATTCAAATGCAATGCAAGACCACATCTTCAAAATGCACACACAGCTCATTGCTGCTAATTTTGTGCCAGAAACATGCAGCCTGAAGGCGCATCATTAATGGTAACTCACAAATTATAGCAATGCTTCCCTGAAAATTACCCATGTGAGAAATAGAGAGATGCGGTTCAGGAGATGTTTACCGCACACGTTATCTCAATGTGGGGTCATTAGAGCTCTCACTCAGAGGGTTCGCTGATATATGAATGCGGGGAGTAAAAATAGTTTTAAGGGGTAGTGTGAGTATTGAAATAGGGCAGTATGTACCACCTCTTTGATGTCAGCAGGGTATTGACTTCAGCTTCCCTCTGAAATGTTTGTCATGGCCTCCCTCCAGCTCGGCGGGGAGACAGCACTACAATGTCTTTATCATGCTGTAGTCTGTGAGCCAGAATGAGGCTGGGGAGGTTTTTCTTCGAGGCACACTCCTCCTCGGTTCTCCTGCAACATTGTTTGGATCTGTTCAACTAATTGGAAATAGATAAAGAAATCAACAAAGTGTTATTCACTTCAGAAGTTCTACTGATTTTTTTTTTCCTTTAATGATGGCAGGAGGTGGAAATGAGAAGAGCTGTAGATAGAAAGCGTAGTCCCAGATTTATTCATTTGAATTGCTTTTATGGTCCATCGTGGATGCTAAATCTATAATAAACATGTGCATAAAGGCCTACAAGTGGATTGGCATAACGTGTCATTCAAAAATGTAGTAAAAAAACAAGTGTAATATTTGCAGTATGGCAACATTTGCACAAAAACACATGCTCTAAATGTTGGTCTCCCAAGAAAAATGTCAGCATGAGTCATTTCAGCAAATGCCCCAAAATGACATGTATTTATGTTTAAGTGACAAATCTCTCTGGTAGCTTTAAGTATTAGGAAACATGGCATTGGTGTAGAGTCACAAAGTTTACAGAGAAAGGTAGCAGAGGGGACTGGACTGAAAAATGTCAGACTTCAAGCAGAGGAGACTACTTCCCGTTTCCTGCTGACAATCAATCATTTTTTTTACCAGTGAGGTATTTTTTTTTGGTCCAAACCATCTTCCAAAACCTTAATCAAGTCACTTTGGTATGATTTAATTCTTCTTCTTCCTCTCTGATTTTTTAAAAATAGTTTTGAAAGGCACTGATTTGGTCCTGCAGTTCGGGGCAGAAAGCATTTGCTGTATCGTTCTCGTTGTTGGGACATGTTGTATAATTTTGGAGTGATACATTAATTAGTGAAATATAAATTTACACATTAGTGGAACAGAATATGAGATAATCGTTAGAAGGGAAATCAAGATGCCTGAGGGTAGAAGGACTCAGGTTGGTTGGTATGTAATTAATCAAAATGGGTTGGCTCAACAGTGGCCTAAATCCGGCACAAATGGTTCCCTGACACGAACCAGATCTGGAAAGAGTGCCCTGCCAGAGTGAGCCAGACTTGCCAGACTTGCGCAAAGCTAGCCCTGAGTGATGCTAACCGAGACCCGTTCTCAGCCAAAAACCATCCAGTCTTCAACCCCATAAACTCTGCCAAATCTGGCAGCCATATTTGGACCAGAGCTGACTGACATTTAGTCTTCCAGTGCCAGAGCACTTCTCAGTGCACCAACACTCAGCTGCAATTGGCAGCCTGGATCACTTTCAAACACTGAGTTGTGTTTGCAATTTTTGAATTTAGTGATGCATCAGATAATAAGGACTTTCTGGCGTGATTTTGAACATGTCATGTGTATGTTGGCCTTGAAGCCAGCAATAGTGCCCTACTCAGTAAGAAAAATCCAACAAGTGGAAGCACTGTAAAAGTCAACAGGTAGATTTTAATGAGGCAATCCAAATAAAATCCACACCATAGACTATTAAATCAGAAGCACAGAGTCAATTAGAGAGTACCAAAGAGAAAAAATAGGATTCTGTGTCATTGTCGTATTCAAATGTGTTTGAAAATAGTTGCTGTATCATATTGTCCATCTTGCATTGCGTAAAATTTTGAAGCCAGGATGGATAGGATTTTCATCAAAACCTATATAAACAACATTGTGCAGATAGGTCTGGCTATGCAAGAGTTTAGCTATTAGCATAAGAATACGTGCTCTGCTGTAGTCAGCTCATTTCAGTTTGTGATTTGCAGAGAGACAGTCATACAAACTCAATCACCCGAAGGTGAGAAAATCTCTGTTCCACAGAAGGTTAGTTCTACCCGTCATACTCTCATACAAAAGTTATCCGTCTCAATCATCACCTTTGACCTTCTCGGAGTCTGGGGCAGTGTCTGTAAGACTAAGTTTGAGTTTTGGCTTTACAAACCACACCGAATAAATCCTACTCATTCTTGCCTTTATAACATCAGAAAGAATACTTGAAATGATCAAAATGTTGACTGATTGCTCCTTGAGTGGTTCTCAGAATAGCAACACATTTCTCATCGAAAGCTGAATTGAAACGAACCGCTGATGTATAAATGTCAGGGTGATTAAATTTTGCAAAAACTTCATAAAAGAATTTACAAAGTTCAAATAAGGTGATGAGTAGTTGAATTGGCAGGCTACTCATTAGTTTTCAAAAACGCTAAAAGCAAAACTAAAAGAAGTCTCATAAGGGCAAAAATCAAGCAGGCTTGTGTTTACAAATCTTTGATGAATCGCTCTCTCTGTTTCTGTCTGTCTTTGTCTCTCCTCTGCATATCAACTGGTTTTCCGAGGTCTGATCTTTTTTTTTTTCTCTAGGCAGAGGAAACTCAATAAATAATTAGAGACAGAACCAAATGACCTGGATTAGATTTGAGGATATCTGGTCAAACCGCGGCATCAGACAGAATTAATTAGGAAGATTAGAACTGTCTGTGTTGTCTAAACAAAGTGTCGTAGAGGAGAATAAAACCTGCCCCGAGTGCCCTGAAACGCAATGAAATTCACACACACTCCCTTCGCTCTCAGGTGCATATCTCACTTTTCAGTACAGTTTCCTGCGATGTAACCCACACCCATCTTTCAGTCTGTGGTAGAGCTGATGTATGGTTAGGGTTAGAACAGCCACTTTCTGCAGAAGCCATTTAAGAAATAACCTCACCCTGGTCTGTCTGTCAAACCCTTAGGGTGACTGTTGCTTGACATTTTGAGGGCAGGCTGGCATTGATTTGTTGGCCACGAGGGAACGAGAGACACAGTTAGAAATGTCTCCCTCTGTTAAGCATCATTGGTCATTATAGCCATCGGTGTGATTTAGCTTCTCCCTACTCACCACGTGCAGCTCTGCCCGAGGATGACAGGATCACAGATATAATAGATAAGCTGTTATTATGAGATGGCAACATACCATACTACACACATGTGCAGCTCAGAGAGGCTTACTGCTGTGTGTTAATCTGTGAAACTAACATGCACGCATAGAATAATGCTCTGAGCGATCCCAGATGTCACGACTAAGAAAAGGACGATGAGAGAAAGGAAAAAGATGTGAGAGGTCTATCGTGAAACTGTGAGGAATCCGGGTGTTCGACCACCACAGAGCTGCAGACCACCACCAGGCAGAAAGCAATCAGTCATAGGTGATAAGGATGAGGGTAGTTGCATTTCCCCCCTCAATCTGCATCAGCCTTCAGATAACCAAAAGAGACACAGAGACAGGTGCGAAGGCAGTCACCTACCTTTCTCTCCATTTACTGTGGTGATTGAATGTGTCATACTTCCTGGAAAGCTCTGATATTTTTGTAGGATAGACAATTTTCTCTGAAATGTTGTTGAGTGAAGAGAGGAAGGAAGGAATAATGAATAGAAGTGAAGCGGGATGGAAACACAGAGTGACAGCTCTTACAACATACATCTGTGAACAGCAAGCTTTTAATATTTATGCTAGAATGCAGAATGAAGGCAGATATTTGATTTCCGAGGGGTGCACACATGCAAACACCAGCTCTCATATTTAAAATGAATGAGAGTCTAGAGGTGTAGCAGAGGAAATGGGGAATATTTCGGTGCACACAAAAGAGCCAGTGAACATATGAATTCTTTAGAACAGTGGTTGCTTGTTTATTTATTTATTTTTTTGACAGAGCGTCCTTCTCAAGATATATTAGGTTTCAGTTAAATGAGAGAAAAGACAGCGGATGCACCAGTATAAATTGTTGAACCACCAGGTCGACCCACATCAATAATATCAACAACAGAAAGGTCATCACACCTCTGTGTCAGCGTTTTCACTCCGAGACATTCTTGTTTGAAATCCAGTCATGCACTTGAAACCATCAGCCTTCACATTGTGGATGAGAATGGACAGAATTAAAGCTGCTGAAAGATTATTACACGGAGTAAACACCCTTGTAAAGAAAGACCTTTAAGGCAGTTCTTGATTGTGCTTTGCCCACAGAAATTTAGGAGCTGGTCTTTTTTATATGTGTCCGTGTGAGTGTGTGTGTTTATATGCGTGTTAAAAGAGCAATGTGGTTTACTGACCGACTGACCAATCCTGAGGACTGGCTGACACTGCCACCCACAGAGCCATACCACTAGTGTGGCTGAAAATCCATATTTTTCGGTACCCCATCTCCCCTACATGTGGCTGCTAGGTGACCCAGCATGTGTGATAAGTTTCTGTTAATCCCCAAATCCTCCCAACTGAAATCCCCAGAGCTGAGACATAATGCCCAAATCTGTGCAAGACAAGATGGGAATTGGCTTTTCCACTGTTGCTCTCACAGAATGGGAATGGGACACACAAGCAAATCTCACTAACCCACCCTGAGAGTCTCCTATTACCATTATTTCACTGTGAGCTGCTGACCTCGCAGCTTATTCTATCGGGCCAATAATGGGCTGTTCTGTTTGGAAAGGATCGGGGGGTCCCACATCCAGGATTAACACCTTCTCAGCTTCAGCGCTAATTACTCCAGTATGTCATCACTGGGGAAAGTGAGAGATGAGGGAGTTGATAGAGGGTAGGGTTGTTGAAATGAGGCAATGAGGAAACACTCAAATTCTCAACTCCTGCGAAAAGCTTTGGGAGTCTTTGTTTCTGTGTGTGCCTCTTGGTCCCTTTTCTCTGTGTCTCTCTGTCTGGTCTCTGTCAATTAAAGGCACATAATGTTGTTCCATTTGGCAGTCAAATTGTAAACCCATTTTGTGCAGCCCATGCTGGTGATAGGGGAGCCAGACTGCATGGTTGGAAAAATACAGTAGACAGTAGAGGATTAACTCTTCTATAATAACATAATTCCTCTATTTGATGAAGATAACTTCTTTTAGCCACATTATCAGTGTGGCCCGACCCTGTCGATTTGACATTTTAGTAGTCAGGTTGTCGGTTCACCACTTGGCCCGAACCCAAATACCTTAACTATTGGATGGATTGGCTTGAAATGTTATCTTATACTTTGATTTCGGACTCAATAATTGCAAAGCTAAAGACATTCCCATCAGCCTCTGCTATACTTTATGTTTAGTGCTGATCAGTAAATGTTAGCATGCCATCATGGTAAACTGAGATGATAACCATGGTAAACACAAACACTGTGTGCACCAAATCCATACTACATCTTGACTGTTTCGAAAAAGTGACCAAATAAAGTGTCCTCAAAGTGGACAGGATGTACTTAATGCAGTTGTTTTTCTTTAGCTTGCTTTTGATCATGTTAAGGAAATGGAGGAACTGTTCACAGCTGGGAAAAAAAAAGTTATAGATGATGTTGAAATTGCTCCAAAGAAAATCATTGGAAACATAGGTATTAAAGCTTTTTGATGTCCATTCGTGAAGTTTAATTAGCAGTAACATATCAAAGTAGCAGTTTGATTGACAACTGACATCACACATACTGTGTAATGTCTTGTTAGTCAAACAATGTGACATGTTTTGATATTTTTCTATTGATAAAACAGCATACTGTGCTGACTCAATATCAGCATTGTTTGACATAAGCTTTTAGCATGGCTGTGGAACCTACGTTTTGTTTAGAGACTGTTTCCATTTTTGGCACAGCCAAATAGCACTTATGTTTGTGTGCTTGTGTGAAAATATTTTTGTAATAAACATAGCTCCCAACTATCCACTTGAGTCTCACTTGTTTCGTCCACCCAGAAAAATGCAGGTATACATGGACAATGGCAGACATAATTTCATAATTTTGCCCCTCTAAAGTGATCTCTAAATACATCTAAAAACAGGGCTTTCAGAGCATGTCTTTGAATATTACAAGTGCCTGGAAATTACACTGGCCTCTGGCCAATGTCTTGTTGAATATACTGTTATTTCCATCTTATTTCTGAAGAACACAAACTAACAGCGTAAGCTAGCCAGTTCATTATGCTGCTCAAGATGAAACGCAGTGATGAAAAATGCATTTGTTCATTTAGCCTCAACACAGAAGAGAAGCCCATACATATGTTTCACTGGATGATATATTGAGTCTTTTTAGTTGCTTCTAGCATCAAACGTCAATTCATTGCAGCAAAGTAGCTCGCACTTCAGAGAGCTACAGATGTCCTCCTTTTTTTAAACAATGCTGTCTACTTTTCTATGTCCTATTAGTCTTGGAGTTATTATATTGAAGATGAGCTGTGTCAGCAGCAGGGTTTTTTTTTTTTTTTTTTTTACTGTTTATACAAAAGGATTGTTCAGAAGCCTTTTAACAGGAGGAATTGTAAAATGCTCTCTTTGATGTGCTGTAAGGAAGAGTGTTTGTTATGAAAGGAAACCAGGATTTATTTTAATGCTGAGTTTCAAACTGTGACAAGACTTACTGTAACAACCTGTAACATGGTCGACACCCCTTAAGATTATGTTGATCGCCTTATTCTTTGAGTGACTTCCTGCTAATTAAATCAATGTCAGCACACCCTCACAGGTATCAAGGGTTAATTGCTGCAGCAGTAGTGGGATGCCATTTTTACTTCCAGGAACGACTGTATTGAGATAGTCATGAGCAGAAATGTGTTCTAATTCGGCCTCATTCGTCATTCTCTTTGTTAACAGCGCTTTATTTCCGAGGGCACATTGTAGGTGTAGCTTCCGTTGCTGTATTTAGGTCAGTGGTATTTTCATACGGAATCAGTAATTGGATGTATACAGAAAGCTCCACTAATGTATTTGTAGAGCTCCTTTGTTCCACTTTGACCTAAAAGATGAAAACATTTTACTATCTTTAATCCTCTGATTTCTTGTGAAAGAGGATGTAGAACTTGTCTGACGCAGAAGTAAGAAAACACCAAAGACATCATCCCTGGATCAGAGCACTAAGCACCACTCTTCTACTTCCTTTACTCCTGATATTACCCTGTGACAGATTCGTATCATATCTGCAACCTCTGTGATGTGTGTGTAATGTGCTGTTTGGATTTACAGATATTGTTATTGGTATAGTGTATCTACCAATGGCTAATAACCTTTACAACAAGCTAAGGCTGTCCCAAATACAATTTTTGGGGCTTCAAAACTTCAGTGAAAATTGTACTGTGAGTATAATCACGTTGGTTGTCATGGCAGTGTTAAAAGCTTTGAAGCAACTAGTAATTGCTGTTAATTTTGAATCTTGAATCCAGTCCAGTATTTCCTTAGTAATAGTAATAAATGTCAAAGCTTTGAATTCTCTAAAAGGAATAGTTGAACACTTATTTAAATAGTAAATGGCAGGATTTGCCCGGCACTTTACAATTTGCCTCTCATTCACCCATTTACACTCACACACCGATGTCAGCAAGCTACCTTGCAAACTAAGTGCTAGCCTGACCATAGCAAACAAAATGGGGTTCAGTGTCGTAAAGACATTGAACACTTTGTGGACAGGAGAAGCTGGGAATCATACCACCACCCCACAAGTAGACAACCTTCCCTACTGAGCGACATCACCTTCAGCTTATTTGTGTTCTTGCCGAGATCATATCTCATATCCTATCTGGTATATTTCAAGTAGTTATTGTTCTGTTTTAACAAATTAGATATGATGTGTTAAATAGTGAGCTTTTAAGGTGTCAGTAGATGGATTTTTTTATATACTGTAATGTTAAACAATAAATAGCCGTACAGTAAATAATACTTAAGTGACGCTTATAGTGTGTAATGTTCTTTTTTTGTTGATTTGAATAATTGATATTTGTATCGACAGAAATTTTATTATTAGCTTCACAGAGGTCAAAATATTTTATTTCAAGGTGCTCCTATTTTTTTTTTCATGCATATTTAATGTATTTTGAACATGTCAGTAAATGAAAAAAGCATAAAAGAATTGAACAAACCTGTCCAACTTGATAATAACACTTATCTGACATCCATGCAGTGGTTTCAGCTTGGCTCAATATGTTGCCGTTTTATGATCAATATGCATGATCAATACGGTAGGCACTCCCAGAAGATTGGAAGGTTAGAGCCAGGTTTCCATCGAATCCAATTGTAACAGTTGAGCTCACCTCTGCTGTGTGGTGCCTGTCAGCGTTTTGGCACAAGACCCTTTTTTAAATGACACTGGTCCTTTTGTGTAATTGTGAAACCTTTATCTTCCTTTTCTTCGCTGAAAGAGGCTCCCCCAGTAACTCACTGCTGTGCAGATATTGAACATTAAATCTTCACCATTATCAAATCCATAATCAGAGTTCTTATCCTCTGATCCGCTGTTATTAAGGGCCTGCTCTCCGTGTTGAGAAATAACTGAAAAGTCATGTCTCCAGGGCCTGTTATGTTTCCCCACTTTTATACTTGACCTCGGTTGAAAGCTGTTGAGACAAGACCTTTGGGTGGTTAAGAGCAACTCAGACAGAGATTGTCTGGCAGTTTGCAACATAAAATATCTGATTTTGACAAAAAAGAAATGTAGTATTTCACACTTTTGTTGTAGGGTTTAGGAATCAACACTACTAAGCAACTTTGACCATTTCTCCTCTTGTCTCCTCTCTAAGACAAATGTCATATTCAAACCACACTGAGGGCAGCAATGAGAATAATGATTGGTTGCACTGTCACTAATGTCCACATTAGATTGTCTCCTACTAACTGTGATTATGACTTCTGCGGTAGACACAGATAAATGAAGACATTTAAGACATTATGAATACAAAATGTCTCACACAGACAGGCCCAGGTGCCTCATTTTGGCAGTTATGAAATGATTGCGTTATGATTGAAAACTGTCTTGTTTTGTCTTGCCCGTGCAAGCTATACTAGCATCCACGGATTTATTCCTCCTGCATACGAATCATCATACCGTCTCTCGGGGAGAGTGTTACCATTGTGCTACCGGTGAACTTAATCGCTGTTCTACAGACTTGACAAACGACCAGACATTTGTCCAGTTTTCCTTCTATCTTTTAAAATCCAAATGTCTTCCAAACTTTAGACTTAATGGTGGACTGTGAACCATGTTTATCCCTCGAAAGCATGGATCCACTAGCAACAGAGGCGCCAATGTAACTCTCGTAAAAGTAACTTTAACCTTAAATGAGATTTGGAGATGCTGCTCAGGATTAGCAGCTAAACAAAGCCTCAGTCAACCAATTATTAACTTTAAAATCAGGCCATCGATCGATTTATAGTACATTTATATCGATGCAGGGCCCGCACATCAAGGTATTCGCATCTCTAATGTTAAAAGCTGATCTCTGATTCATATCGGGGAATCCTAATAATTGCTGTTTCCGAGGTCAAACGTGGATGTTTAAGCTCAATTAAAGCGTGGTAATGTTTTTATTCTCATGCTGAAAAATCTAAACCTTCAGGGGTCTTTATTTTCCGTGAAATACACACAGTAGGTTGTACATAGTTTGTATGCAACTAATCAACAGCAGGTCTCTCAGGTCACACTGTGATGTTTTCACTCTCTCCTGCACTCCCTCAACACCCCGCCTATAGATTACGACATGTCCTTCATTCTCCAGTTTTGACCTTCCTCACACAGTTTATTGTGTTGTTCATCTCAGAGGGACTCCACGTAACATTGCTGATTGAGCAGACACAGTATTAATTGTGAATGAAGAGCAGTATGTTCTGTTGCTACTGTAGACTTGAGGGAACACACATAATGCTGCAAATATGCATTATGCTCTGTATTATTTATGCATGTGTAGCTGCCTTGCTTATTTCACCCCCACAATTTATGCAGCCTTCACCTCAAAAAGGCGAATAAATGAATGTACAAATAAATGTGAAAGTCCTCAGGAATCGTCTCCGATGCAGCAGATGACATGCTTTGTGTACGTAATGAGTTTGATTTTTGTCCTGAGTCCAGCAGCGCCCTCTGTTTGACTGAAGTAATTTTGGCTCATTTGGTTTGTTTATATTGTTGGCTTTGTCACTTCCCCATTGAGTAAAGTGGACATCAACTCCTGTTTGAATTCGCATTACCTACCATTTAATTAGTAATACAGTCACGCTCAGGATGGAAAGCTAAAACGGCAGAAATCCTTAGATCATCAAAATCGAGTCAGCAGTGAAAGAGATCGGGTTTTTTTGGCTATTTAAAGAAAGAGTGGGGGGAAAGATGTTTTTGGCTGCCCAACAGACTTGTGTTTTTTAGATATATGACCCGCAGCTGATTTTCCCCCGTGTCCAATATGTGGATACGACTGTGGTTGGCTTAGCAATCAAGCTACTCTCCAGAAAACATATGGGATTAACCCAGTTTTAGTTTGAATCTCAAAGGTTCCCAAAGAGGATAAAGCCCATGAGAATGATCATGAATGTCACATTTCTTTGCTGTTTTTAGGGAGCAATGACGGATGTTGCAATACAAACTTCTTATCCCCGTCCAGCTTGTACTGAGGCCTGGTGTACATAAAAGCCTGAACAAACTTGCACAAGTTATTCGCACATTAACAGGGGCAGTACGGTTCAAACAATGTGTATTTCAGACCGTTAGCGTTTGAGGGACACAAATTGGAGAGGGCTACAACAACATTTTTTGTGATGTTCAGAAAAAAACAATCTTAACAAGCTTGCCCACTTCATGCTTCAAGTGTGCAAAAGTGAGAAATAAGGAATAAGAAATTGTTTTTATTCTTCACACAACTACTTTCATCACATCAACTCTTTGAACAAGCAAGAGTAAAACCATGAATGCCTTTGAGAAAAGATTTCCAAAATTGTGCAATATATTGTGTCCCGCCCCACCCCCTCCTTTCGAGTGTGGCCGTTTGGAACAACTATAAACACTTTCGCCCTCAGATGAGGTCTGATGACATATTGTACAAGCTAGTTTGTTTCAAGCAGAAGAGATCTTAATGAATTTGGAGGGACACCAGTGGACGTATTGAAGTCTTTTATTAACAAGATGTCTGCTTGACTTTCCTTTTATTGCTCCTCTTTAATAGCACTCTAGCCACAGCCCGTGGTCTCAGTCATGCTGCTCTGTCTGACTAACGTGGTTTTCATGTACCGCTAAAACCAACAAAGTACCATCGGCACATGTTCAAATACCCCATTAAATATAGGAGGTCCACTTCATGGTATAATAATGAGCTCCATGTTAGCTTATTACGCACTGTGGGTAAATGGAGAGTCTGGGCCACAGTGAGAGCACAGGGCAACCGCCGTCAAAGGCTGTTTGAAGTTGTAAAAAATACAGTTGCTGCAGTGAAGGAGTCATCGGTGAATTTCGCCCTAAAAAAAAAAAAAAGAACTATCAGACTCGCTTGAAAATGAAGACATTTCCAGCTGGGAGGAGAGAAGGAAGAAGAGTAAACAAAGTATGTCAGACTGCAGTATCGCTGCTCAGTGTTCTACTGAACTCTTGTTGTACCCTGCATGACGCTAGACATACAGACAAACAGATGCTTTACATGCGTATCTCAAGGGATTGGGGAACGGGCCTCAGACGTACAGTAAATAGAGACACAGCACGCTCTCTCGGCTCTCTCTGTCTTCCTTTGGTGATAGCAGGAGTGTGAAACCTCAAACAACCTCTGTACTCCATCTCCACAGCTCCTCTCTGGGTTTGTAACATTTATTGGGCTTCATAGGAAGCCTGCTCGGCCTGCTACAAGACAGACATGCTCAGTAAGGCCATGGGAGCATCAGAGACAGCCTCGGTTGTCTGTGGGAGAAAAGGGAGGAGAGCTGAGAGAGCAGAGGGAATTGTGACTGTGATTCCCACATTCTGCTTGAAGCCACTGATCCGGTTTATCATATTTCCTCCTATGCTATATATATATATATATACAGTATGCATCCCATTCAATTTGCCTCCCCAATGACCAGTCTTCCAAGTGCTCGTTAGCATAATTGGCTTCTAACTTTGCTAATTTTACTTCAGTCAGGGTTTAAAAGGGGAGCAAAGTGATATGTTTAAGAGAGGAAGTGAAAATGAGGAGGAAACAGAGAGCAGCAGCATTTTTTCACCTCCTATATGAAGTTAAAGAGGAAAAGATAGAAAGAGAAATAAGAAGTGGAAAGGACAATTTCATCCTGCCAGTTGTTTTTTTCATAAACTCCATTCCGTTATGGAGATATTGTAAAGGCTGAGTTCCTCATAAACTGTGTGGGAACATCTATTATTGATGCTCTGTCTGTGGCTGTGGTCCTCTTGCAGTGGCCCTTTGGGGGACAGCACATCCCCTCATAGGATTCCCTGCCTTTGTTCCAGGCTTTTTTCCTGTCTGAATCATTTTTGGTGTGCCTGAATTATTGAGGAAATTACAAAACTGGGTTGATCCACATCCATGACCCCTTTGCCTGCATGCCAGTTTCACAAAATGTACTTTTTAAGCATCTGTGACGTTTTAAATTTGATGTTAATTGTAATTATCATTGTTTATTCTGTCCTGTTGATCTTTTTTTTTTACAGGAAGTAGTCCAGACAACCCTAAACGGCGAGGGGAAGCAACCAAACCAGAACGCTATGGGACCACAGTACCTCTGCTGCTGAAGGGCAAGGAGCGCAGACCTCTCAACCAGCTTGCGGCTAGGGTAAATGCCAAGGCCACGACAGATCTCTGGCTTTTTGTTTGACATAACCATTTGATTCCCTACCCGGTTGCCTGTTCCCCACTTGCTTGATTTTCTCCAGCAGAAAGTCCCCTCCTCAGCAATGTTTATCCTGTTGTGGTTTCTCTCCTTGCTTGCTCCCACTCCTTTGTTTTAAATACGTCCTTTTTTGTTTGTTGTATACACGGTTGTCCTGTAGGCGATACACGCTGTGAAATTACTCCTGAAAGTCGTCAGCCTTTCAACAGTGTTACAAGTCAGCAATATACAAACCTGAGTGGGAATGACTCAGCGTGAAGCAGCCTTGTAGATTTTGCACCATAGAAATGCACACATACATACGTGCAGTTAACTGGGCCCCATCTGGACTCCTTAGACTTGTGTTCTGAGGCAGGGGAAACCACCTACTACAGTTGAAAAAGAAAATGTTTGAAATTCGGCATCCCCCACCACAACTTAAGGAAACTTTTCCAGAGAAGGGAAATGCGTAGGTGTTGAGAACTCCCTGAGCAATCAAACATATTTTCCTGGTGCAGAGAAGTCGCCATCTGAGAGAGTTGTTTTATTCTAGCCATATGCTCCTCTCTCAAAGTCAGTCAGTAGGAGGAGGGCAGTGGTGTTAATTGCATGAATTGTTTATCACCGACATGTCACATAGGCACAAGGAAAAAAAGCTACTTTCAGCTTGATGGATTAAATTTAGCACCCCGTTTTCAACTTCATCAGATATGTTTAACCATCAGCTACTGCTGGCATAAGGCATTTTTGTTGAGGAGATAGAGTGGTGTTACTTTAGGCTATCTACAAACTGACCCTTTCCAAATTAAACTGACCGCTTGAGCAGCTGGTGATTGTCTTATTGCACTCAGACTTAAACCTCCCCAGAACAGATTTATAAAGCTGCTCCTTGTGCCAATAGAGGGTTATCAAGCAGTCGTAAAGTATTGCAGAGTCATTACTTACAGTGACATCCACTCTCCTCACACACATACTCGCAGCCAGACTTACTCTCAAAGGTAGACACGCTGACTCTCAGACAGAGCTGCAGACCGGTTGGCAAAGTAATGCCCTGAAGGCATTGGTCAGCAGACCCAAGAGAAGTCACAGCACACAGTACATCTGAAATATCAACCGGTGATACAAAAATCTATCTGTTTCTGGCTCATGAAAGTTTCTTTGTCTTTATCCTGTATTTTTATGTTCATGTTGTGGGAATGATCTGGTATACAGGCATGGCTACTTTGCTTTGGTTTAATCTTTCAGTCTCATAACAATCATTATCTGACAGGCGTCAAGTCATCTTAGAGCTGTTTGTTGGGAAAGTTTTCTGTTTTGAGATTTGATTCCAAAATGACATTTGACATTGTGAGCAAAATCCCACGCATCAACTTAATGCCCCTGGCTCTTGCAGCCATAAAGCAGCAGCACCCATCTCATGATTTGCCATTTCCATTAGCAGTAACTTATTATAGCTGTTATGCAGTGTAAAGAGAGGGAACAATAAACAGTGTGGCTGTTATCAATAGGTAGTGTGGAGGCAATTTGAAGCCAGTGCTGGAAAGGCGGACTCCGCCATTAACAATAAAAACTACTATTGAAAGTAATCATTGAATGTGAATAATTTAAATGGATACAGCAGGAAAAAAAAATGATTTCACAAAAAAAATTATAAGCATTTTAGTTTTAAAGAGATAGTATGGATAGAAAATGTAAAGATCCCATAGTGTAGAAAGTGTGATTTCTATGTCTTTTTTGATTATATACTGAATACTGAGAAAGGACACCAAAGCATGCAGACCAATGCGGAAACACGGTGGGCGGTGCCTGCTCAGGCCTGTCAGAGTTAATGTATTTAGATTTAAGATTAAAGCATGTGAATAATTTTCTAGTAGAAATCCATAAACCGGGAACTCGGTGTTGTGAAATTGTGATACTAGTCCAGTGTACCCACTTCTGAATGAAGGATGTGGACGCTTTCTTCCTGTTCCTCTGATACTATTGTGCCTTGCCACATCCTGCCTTGTGTACAACCCATGCTGATCCACAGGCAGGATGGAAGAGATCCGGGCACCACCTTAACGCTCCTATCATCTTTTTGTGTTTCAGGGTTATCCTGCGTCACTCCAGCTGCTGGTAAATGCAGAAGGGGAACAGCTGATCCTGTTGCTGGAGAGAAATGAGTGAGTTTTCCTCTCATTCGTTTGAATTCTCCTTCCACACTCACCGGGAAAGAGGAAATGTGATATTTATTATGTTAATTACAGCAAATAGATAAACCCACGCTGCCAGCTATGCATGGCTGGAGTTGTATATGCAAGAAGAGGATCAGTTGTACAGGAGTGGGCTATAATATAGTGTATTCAAAGAGGAAGAAAATAATATGTCCCCTAGTGATTAGACTATTTTATGGTTCAGGATCTCTGAAGGGCCGAGAGATGAAAGCTGAAAAAGAATAAGGCTGAAGAGAGCGCTGAGGACATGCTTGTCCTCCCCTCCTTTGCGTTCCCTCTCCTCTTTTCACTCTACTCCCTTCCAGGCTGCGAAAAAATTACACAGTGAACTGTGAAACGAGGGGTGGGGATCATTTGGAGTTTATAAATATGTAGATGCACGCACTGTTTCATACGAAGAGGAGGGATTGCTGAAAAGCCAGAAAGGAAAAAGTGTGTACAGGCCAGGTTACATGTCCTGGGAAATATGCAATCTCACAAGAATGATGGCATCGCCATCACAGGTTCTGTTTCTGCCAATGTTTCTTACTCAGAGGGAGTGGAGACATAATATTTCATCCTGCTGCTCTGGGATTCAGATATTGACACTGGAGTGATGGACTTGGTCCGAAACTGGTCCAACCTCATCACTGGTAACTCTAGAACAAACAGAAATTGCACAGCTGAGATTTTAAGGCTGCTTCCTCTTTTCAAACAGCAGAACCTCAGTTTGCAAATGAAAAACAGCTATTATCATCAACATTTAGACATTAAACTATGAGTATTAATTATCATACATCAGGCATATGGAAGCTAGCACCTCAAACCACTATGAAAAATATTTAAATTGGGTAATTTCAATAAACGAGTAACACCTCTCCCCCTGTCTTATTTCCCTCTGCCCATAACTCAAGGTGCCCGGCCAACGCAATTCTAATTACTGGCCAAACAAACTTAAAAACTACTATAAATATAATGTCCCTATCCAGAAGTTACAGACACCCTAGAAACACACTGTCCTGACCGACCCTTCCTAATTCCCCGTTCTCCATGTGACCTCAGCATCAGCTGTGAGTCATCCGTCACCAGCCTGAGGCCCAGGAGCATGCTGCCATTCCCATCCGGCCTGTTCCCTGTCAGGCCAGATGTGTCCTCTGATATCGCTTCACCAGTTCAGCCAATTCAGAACAGGTGGTCTCTGACCTCTACATGGGGCTGTTTTGTCAAGGCTGTAACCAGTCAGTCTGGGGCAGAAGGACAGATGAGGGCAGACGACATGAAAATGCGGAGGACGTAGCGTTGATGTTATTCAAAATAATTTAAAGTAAAAAAATGTATGTAGCTCCAATGTATTTCCCATATTTAACAAATAGCTGGGATATGCTTGATAGTTCAGTTGCTCAGCATTAAGATAAAAGCTTCCATTTAGGGTATGAGTATCAGTTTTTCTTCTTCCCTCGCAGCAACAAAATATGTAAGCTGAAAGGCAATTTTAATAATAACAGCACTTTCGAGGTGTGGTATGCAAATTATATATTTTTTTCTGCCCAAAGCTGCCCTTCTGGCTTCACTCGCTGACGCAAGCTGTCAGTGTGGATATCTTCATATTCCTCACATCAACGTCATGTTTTTTCAGGCCACTGTTCAGTTCATGTCTAATGCTGCAAGGCTGTGGGGAATAGGTCTGACATTTAATAGAGCTCAATGGGGGGGCTCTGCGTCACATTTTTCTGATTTTGATTCCTGAAAATATATTCTTCATTGAATACTGAAGTTGAGCATCTGTATGGGATGTTCTTAGGGATGCACAATATGTATTGGTAAATTTATATTATCAGTTATCGGCTGATAATTGTCTTCATTTACTTAACAAGCGCAGCATCTACACACTCCGATACAGTAGGTGGTGTTATGCATCTTTAAAGTTCTTTTGCGATCCACCAGTAAACACAAAGAAAACTAGAAGAAGAAGAAGATGATTAGAGAGCCAAACATGTTTGCAATACATCTTTTAACAGAAAAAATCTTAATAGAGCTGTGGAATACCCTCAGGTTAATATAAAGTACAGGAGACAAAATGTATAATTTAATAACTGATCTTATTGGTATTAGCGATGAGAAGCAGATAATTATTAGTTGTTGGTATTGGCTGAAAAAAATCTGCTGATGTTCCCACAGCAACATAAAATGTCATTATATATATGAAGATACATGTTGAATATTTTAATCAAACCTTAAACCTCTTTAACAGCACCTCAGGTCATTAGTACATTTTAATAGCTAAGCAGTGTTCAGACCCTGAAAACCTCATTTTTAATTGTAGTTCAAATCGTGCAGTTTCTACTTCATGTAATGGTCTGATTCTACATCTAATGTTTGAATACTCAACTCCGTGTAAGCATCATGTTTCTTCGGAGGATCCCTGAAACAAGCAGATGAGAAACATAAAAGCATTACATTATGGAATATGTTTAACTTTAATGGTACTTGAGGAGAAATGTTGGTGAAAACGTTGAAGGTTTGGAGGTGAAAGTTTGCAGAATCAAGGGGAAATGAGCAAACAAACCATTATGTGTTGTGGAGTTGAAGAGTTCACTAAGTGGTGCCTCTTTCTGCAGGTTGTGCAGTTATGGCAGGTTTTCCGTGAAGGCTCATCTTTTTTTTTGCTTGAATCTGCTGAGCCTGTGCAGTTTGCTCCTTTGGCACTGCTGTAGAGCACACCTGTTCCAAGGCCAGTGTGAAATGATCTCAGTCCTCACCAATATAAACACGCAACCAGATCCAATTAATAAACTGCTGTTAGTTAGCTGCCTGGCTCGTTCCCAAGAAAAACTTGGCTACAGCAAGACAAGTACAGATCTACTGAGGAGAGAAATCAGTGGGGTTCACTGTGTGTGTGTTTAGTCAGAGACTCTTTGTATTTCTACGCCTTGTAAATTTTGTGTTCATTGCACGAACACCCAAGCGTGGACTGGATTTTATCTCCAGGGATGGTAGAGGCCACTTCTTCTTTGTCCTTGCCTGCCACTGGGATCACGCTGCCTGAATAAAAACATAGAGCACGGGCAGTAAGTGGACTGCCTCTGTATTTCAGAGGCTTTTAAATTTTGTGTCACTTTTTCAAAGCCACTAAAAATGTAGCACAGTTGTCAAAAGAAGAGCCCTAAAGACCTCAGTTCAAAATGTTCCTGCTTGTTAATGTGTGTGCTAAAAAAGTAATTTCAGTGCAAAATGTTCTTTTGCTCTCTTTGTTAGTTTTGAATTTGGTTTCAGTAGCCGAGCAGCATATGGGGACATGCCTTAGACCGGCCTCTCTGCTTGATTTCAGTTTCAACAGCCTTATGTGTTATTTCATATTAGCTTCTTTGTCCCAAATGTCAGTTTGTTTTAAATAAGTAGCTTAACAGGGTTAAAAAGGGGGAAAATGTTTTCCCATTACTCTGTCATGTTTCTTTTTTTATCTTAAGAGCATAGGGAATTGCTGTGTCATATACAATATTTAAGACTTGACGTGTTGTATAGTGCAAACAGAGCTGGACAGACCTGCAGCCTTGTGCCAGCAGCGGCTGCTTTGATGTATAGCATTGATCAATGGCACAGTTGGCCAGCTTCAAATGATTAATGGTGGTCGTATGGGACATTCCACATTAGTCTTGATTAAAGACTTCAATAGCTCCGTCTGGGGGACCAAGGTGCTCGTGTGTGTGTGTGTGTGCGTGTGTATGTGTGTGTGTGTGTGTAAGAGAGAGAGAGGGAGAAAGAGAGAGACGGCCCGGGAGTATCGAAGATGTTCAGCCTGACCCGCTTACTTGAGTTTTGTACATTTAGTATTATAATTTCTGCTTTCTAAGGCCCATTATTGTTTGATTTATCTCATTTGAAGAGATACTATGTTACTTTTAATGAACTGCAGCCACTGTGGTCACAAGTGGCAATTATGTATCAGTGGTAATTACTAAAACACACTTTAGTTTAAGAAGTAGAGGAGAGTCATATAGAGCTGTAAAAATAAATGGATTAGCTACTATTTTGCTCATTGATTAATTGGTTTGAGTATTTTTTTAAGAAGAAAAAATCTAATTTCTCCAATCCCAGCTTCTTAACTGTGAATACTTTTTCTGGTTTCTTTATACCTCTGTGACAGTAAACTGAATATCTTTGGGTTGTGGAAAAACTCAGACACGTTGTGGTAATATTGGATCGCTTGATCAACAAAAAAGTCCTCAAATGTTAAATGTTGTCAAATAATATTGGAGAGAGCACAAAACAAATGCTGAGTGCTACTCCATCAGCAAGTCTGAGAAGGCCTGAGAGCAGAATCGGATTTGAATGTGCAATCACAAAATACTTGCACCCAGAGAAACAGCGCGACATGGGCGAAATCATGGATCCTAAAGTGACAGGCTTGTGGGGCTTCCTCTTTCTTTTTACCTTTTGTCTTCTTGTGTGCTGACTTGCTGAGCTGAACAGCCAATCAGAGTGATTTCTCTCACCAACCGGGCTCCGTCGGCGATTCTACTTGCTCAATCAGCCACAAAGCCCTCAACAAGGGTCAAATAGCGGCGACTGTGTACCCGCACTGCAACAACCAGGGCCATACTCACCAACGGCCCTGAAATTAATAGACGACCGACGATCGGTCTGGTGTGTCAGGGCCCTGAGATAACACAGACACCAAATACTGCCCTTCGTCTCCCCTATGGTGCTTAAACTGCCCCAGCTTTTATCTAAATAGAAGTAAGGGTCTAGCATGATGACCCTTCACTTCCAGGTCAAATTGAACAGGTGCTCTTGGTTTGAGTTTATGCAGAGGACTATTCCCATTGCTATCTTAAATCTAGTTGCACAATTTGTCCTGCTCAGCACTCTGTTAATGCTCTCACTTCTGTCCTCCCTCATGCACAACTCTGAATCGATGCCTGTGCGTTCTCAAAGGTTAACTTGCAGACCGAGTAGTTTTTGATTTGGTTTGCACTTGCTCAAATCTTTTGTCACTTCTCCCATAAATTTAACTAAAATGTATTGTCATTTTTTGCCACTTCGAACATGCTGTTTTTGTTAAAATACTTTATTCGTTCGGCTTTCTCCTTGAACACAATGAGCTTGATGTGCTCGTAGTCTAACTAGACCATCCGTTTCCCAGTGAGACCATTTCCTTTCATTCTTCTGTGGCAGGAAAGAAAAGAGGAAAAGAGCCCTTTTGGAACACATGGCCACATCTAAACAACATCATTATGTTTTAGACAAAAAAAAAAAAATCCCCATAGCAACATCCTTGGTGTGTTTTCTTTGGGAAAGACGATGTGCTCCATTTCAGTAGCACAGCTGGCAATGCCAAGATGTCTTTCAATGTGTCGTACCACAGAGGAGGTATATTATTACTAAGGCCGGACAAAGAAAGATCCCAGGTTTACTTTAATTGGATCTGTCAATAGAAGGAGATACGTTGAACTGTATGTGGCTCCATCTCTTCAATGGCACTATTTGTGCGGAAAAGAACTGGCTGCTAGCTTGTTCGACTGTCAATTCTGAAGCTTAATCAGGCTTGTAAAAGGAGCTTTTATAGGTGTGACAAGTCAGTAATGATGGGTTTCCATAGAATGTAACTAAAAACTTACACTGACCTCATGACCTGCCTGAAGAATATACTAGAGAAAGTAGAATAGACATAGATGGATGCCCTTCAACACTTCCTCTTGCACCAACTCTCTTCCACCACTCCCACTTCCTCCGTTCCCTCCCGTCGGTGACCAAGTTGTTGTGATGCTCTCTTCCTGCCGCTGTTTCTCTGTCGTTATCTAGGTCTTTCTTACCCCCTATCTCTTGCTGTCTCTTCCTATCCCTTCCTCCCACGCTCTCCACATGCATGCTTGTGTTTTCACTGAGCTGCTCTTCTGTCACCATGCAACCTGAGCCCCTGACAAAGCCACCGTTGGGGAACGTTGGACCTCAGACTGCTGTTTGGTGCCAACACATGTGTACTCTTACTTTGGTGCCAAGTCTCTGTGTGACTTTCCCTTGGATGCCAAGGCATTTTGTTCTGCCTGTTGCAATCAATTCACGCATTATTACAAGGTTAAACACCAGTCACCTACAAGCAACGGGTTTCTATTAGCTGTTTCGACTGCACTTTTTCTCAATGCTTATGCCGAATACGCTCTGATTTCCTGTTGCGATACAGTAAATCGGAGAAAACTAGCTGTGTTCAGATAGACAAGAGGACTGCATAAAAATCTGAGCCCCTTCATTCTTTTAAAGGAAAACATGCACACCATATTTTCAGTGTCGATCTGACGATTGTCGCAACAGGATAAAATGATTGCCGCAGTCTTTCCTTTTCAGAGCAGAAATCCATCCTCACAATATTGAAAACTGTATTTTACTTTGTAATCTGTGAGTGTCTGATATGCCTTAAAAATTATTGATCTACCACTCATCCATCCCTCTTGGATCGTATTTTCATTGTCTCGCTGGTACACAAAATATCAATTCCCAACAACCTAAGACAAGAGATTCATACAGGTTTACTGCAGTGGCTGTAAGTCATTTACCTGCTGCTGGCGTTTTGTCAGGTAGAGAATAAAAAAAACACTTTGGCAGTCAGATCTCCTCCAGCTCCCCTTAAACATTGTGTGTAGAGACAACTATCCCAAAACACACATCTTGTCCGGAACCATGAGATCAGGAGCACACTCTTATAGTACGTACTTTTACACATCCTGTCTGTTTGAGTATTGATCTGATAGTGAATTTCACCTCGTTTCCCCTCTGATGACATTGTGGTTGTAGTTTTTGTTAAGCTTAGAGCACACAGTAATCACATATTGCCTCCTGCCATCTTTAATTAGTTGGCTAAAGAGTTTGTGGATAATGCAGAGCGCCCTTGGGGAAAGTTGCCCGGTCTTGAAGGACAATAAGAAAAAAAAAAACGAGAGAGAGAGGGAGCGAGAGCAGTCTAGGTGTTTCTTGGGGAAAAGATTAGAGTGGTAGTTTTTTGACCGATGGGATCAGAGCCAAGCATCAGAGCCAAGCTAGCTCAAAGTCCATGTTTTCTTCTCTTTAAGTCTCTCCCTGTTGTACGTTCACTTCCTCTCTTTGCCTCTCAAGTGTGATTAATTTCCCAGACCCAAGAGATCTCTGGGGAAGATCAGTCTTAAACCTTTTTATTTTTTTGGACCAATGGATTTAAATTGATTTGGCCCTAAAAAAGATCACTTAACTTCTAACTTGTAATAAAGTTCTTGCATGACGTTATTCACATTGAGCTGGAATCGGCTTGTTTATTTGTATATTTTTAGTACAATAAAACTATTTTACCTATAAACTTCGTTGGAGTGCAGATGTATTATATACATAAAATTCAATGTGCTCCACTTATTGCCCTAATTTTGCTTTCGACGAACCAGTTAAGTACATGAATGCACTTATGCAGTAGTCAGCATATGGCATCATCTATTTGTTCACTGCCACAGACCTATTTTTAGGGGCCTGCAGCAGTAGAGAGAGGATGGCGAGGGTGTTGTCACAGCCAGTGTGGTCAGGTTGTGTTTTGTGCTTCGGTCCCTCTCGCTCTCCGTATGTGTTCATTTCTCATTCATGCGAACATCTCCCAATTTTAATTGCTTTTAACCTTACATATACTGAACAGAGAGCAGGTCACCTGTCAAGGGTGCTGGCCAGCAGAACAATTGGGATCCTGTAAGCGTAAGCGGTTTTCTGGTTCGTTTCTGAGCTCATAACAGAGAGTAAGAGCCTCCAAATGAGAGCACAGAGGTGACGCATTTGCAGCTTTGTTCTCAAACTCCTTAAAAAAGACTAAATTAGACCCTGATATGCTCTGTATGGTGTCAGTAGAGTGAACCATTGCCTCAGTGTAGGTGAGTAGAAAATCTATTATCTGCGTTGGAGTTTTTGATGTGGTGGAGTGGGGCTACAGATGTTGATGGTGCATAATATCCCTATTTATCGTGGGCATCATTTATCTGCATCAGCAGGAAACATCCTGTAGAGCAGGGTACATGAGTGATTACATTACCTCGCTGTACATAGATACATTTCTCAAGATAATAAAATGCATGCGCGAACTTTACATTATAATGCACATCCATGCATTTGTCTATGACAGGATACAGCCATTAGTGTACAATTTGTCACCAAACTGCAGTTCCTAGGCCAGGGAAGCAGCATGTAGTAGGGTGTATCATCATCACATTTCACACGCAACCTCCTAAAACCCTTTGCTATAAAAGCTTGATATAAAAGCTTTAATGAGACAGTCTTTTTAAAGTAGAAATTGCTTTGTGTGTGATTCACACCCTCTATATTTCAGTACGGCACAGAATGGGTCATTTGTAGTGGACCCATGAGAAATAACTACTGTTCTGCCTGAGACAGCACAGCTCAGCAACTGTTTCCCTCTCTCACTGGTGTTTATCTGATATTGTTAATGCCAACAATATCGCTCCCCTTGCTATCAGCACATACAGGTGATATAAGATAGAGATTAGAGGGATTATCGAGATTGCTTCTGAACTAAACCCCTGTTCTGCAGCAGTTTACACCTGCATTATCATGTATGTTCCAGATGCAGATTCCAGATTGAGATCACTTTCTGAAATCACAAATGTGTTGTGACTGAACATAATGTATGAAATGTATTTCAGAACTCTGGCAGGTCGCATACTGCCGGTTTCAGTACAATATGTCAAACAGCTTTATCAGTGATCGGAGGGCTTGTATTCATTAGTTTAAAAGGTCAGGAGTGTTTACATACAGCACAGATGTATGCACACACACAATCACACACATAAGGTAGCCGAGTGCACACATGAGAGGAAGCGGTGTTCATAATAAATCCAGATGTGACCTGGAAAACAAGGTAGAGAGGAAGTGCATCACCGACATCACTGATAGAGGGGATTTTTTGCTGAATGGGTCGATGTTGAACTTGACAACACAGGGGCAGCAGCACAATGAATCGACACGCCGTGTGTATAAACACAGAAGCCAGAGGGAAGAAAACAGTAACGTACTGTTGCTGCTTTGTTGTAGAAACAGATAGATGTATACTGAAAGAGATAAATATGTCCCTTTGGAACAGAAACATTGTACATTTATGGTTCATATTTATTATTTTAAGTATTAAATGTTTATTTAATGTTTTTTTATGTGGTTAAACTGAGTTTGTCATCTCTTTACATGTTTGGTCATCTCTTTATATGTTGTGATATTATTTTACTCACTGAAATAATTGCTGACATCTGGGACCATGACAACACAAGAATTTAAACCACTTTATTTGGAGGTTAAATTAAAAGTAAGCACAGCTGAAATGTAATAGGCTCCAATGATGCTGAAAAAATGTGTGACCGCACGATTAGGGCAAGCACAGTATGTCAAACGTGGATCAGAATTCAGTCTGTAACCTGGGATGGATGTTTCAACAGACAGCACATTTATTTTTATTTTATTTGTCGGACTGCTGGTGTTTCTTGCACTGCCTGTCTTCTTTTTAACAATGTTTCTGCTTCCATAGATGTCAACAATTAATTGGCAAGTGCAATGGTATTGTTAGAGCTGCCCTGATAATTGATTAGTTGTCAACTATTAAATGAATCACTAATTATGAAATCATTTAATTTGAATTAGTCAACATTTTCAGCTTCTTAAATGTGAATATGTTCTGTTCTGTTTCTTTTTTACTCCTAATTGAGAAAGTAATAGACAGATTAATTGACAAGGATATAATTGCAACGTGCTACCCTGGTTATTATCACCATTATGAATGATGACCAAACCTAAAAGAATGAGATAAAATGCAGCTCATGCTGTCTGTGATTGAACTATTGAAGATCAGTGACATTTCTTCTATAGATCTTTTTATAGACCTTATTGAGAGACCAATGGCTTCGTGACCTCTGTACCCTGTGGTCAGCGGGCAGATAAATGCAGTGCAGTATTGTATTTTAGACATTGATGTGCTCCAGACTGCTCACACTGGCTTTAGCTATCAGAGAAATGTCAAGTGTCTCCCAGCAAGAAACTCAAAATCAGGCCTCTGATTAACTTAAAAGCACTTGTTGTTTTACCACCCGTAGCCCATCCAATAATTGACATCTCCTGCTCAATACCCAGCAGCCATGACAACTCAAGTTACACCGCATCAGCATCGGTGACGGATTGCTCACCCTGATCCTCATGTTAAAATGATACATCAGTGCCGAGTGAAAGTTTTCATCTCCACCATGTTTGCAAGGTAATGGGGTGGAGAATGACAGAGTGCATGCTATTATCTTATTGGAGAATCAGTGCAGCATCCGTGTAAAGTGTAAAGAGTGGGTTTAATGACGTGTGGCGTTTTTTAAGAGGAGGGGAAGAAATGCTCCATGGGGTCTGGGACTGTAGAGCTGATGTTCTGGGGATGTGTGCAGTCAGCGGAGCGACGACTTGTTATATTAAAAACAGTTGTCTTGTGCAGCACAAGTGCTTCTTACAGCTTGAAGTTTAAAGTCAGTGTGTCAACTTTTAGGATTTTAAAAAATGAGCAAATGTGTGGATGACATGGCTGGGTGTGAGGAGATGATTCACATTGATATGCGCCAGTTTTAAAGAAATGATGGAGCAAGACAAAAATAAAAGGCAAGGAGAGAAAAAGACAAAAAACATCTTTCTTTTTTTTTTGTTCAGCTCTTAATTGCATATTTCCCCTGAAGACAAAAAAGTATGGCTGAACAATGAGGCTGCCCAGGGGAGCCACCATAGATTAATTGGACAGATAGGAACCCTCTGACATTAACATTTATGCATTTGTTTACTCTTTTTCAATGAATAATAATAGGCCACCTCCCTTGAAGATCCCTAGTCACTCATTAGTTCCGGTGTGTAGCTTGTTATGGATGGGAATATTGAAGCAGCAAAAGCAAAAAAACAGTTCATCTCAGTACTGGGCAGGCATACAAAAACTATTTCCAGAGGTTGTTTAGAATATTTCTTTTCACAAACTTTTAATGAAGGTTTGATGCTACTGCACACACTTGTTATCCATATATCAGCATCACTTTGCAGGAGAACATTAGATGAGGTAAAATAGCCTTGATCTTCTGCCTGGCACGTATGCAAATAATCAAGCTTTGGGCAAATTGTTCAAAAGATATAATGTGTTCAGTATTATCTTTATAGTAATTCATTTTAGATTTATTACCTGAATCATTATTCAGGCATGATGTGCCAGTGTTTTATTGGGTTCACACCATTTTAAATGGGTTAATTGAAAACATTGCGGCTACAGATGCTTCTTTTCATCTCACTCCAGTATTTGAAGTAAAATGTTTATTATGTAAGCCTGAGATGTAAGCTGGGGGCTTGCTAACTGGTAGCCTGCAGCTGCACTTCCAGACGCACTGCCAGAGATCCTTTATTGATTTGCCTGAAAAGATGGTTTACTGCGGACAGGTTTGAGGAACCGAACAGGTGGCGTTTTTATGTTGAACTCTCAAATCTCTATTTTTGGCTAAAGTTATGTGAACTTGCCTAGCCCTAACCTGCAAAATGTAAATGACTCTTCGGTCTCTTGCTCTTAGAAATCCAGATGCGAGTCTAACAATTGCATACCCGCCAGTGCTGAATTGTGACCTTAATATCGAAAGTCAAATTGAATCATGGATTTGGAGAATCGTACTTTCCCTTGAGGAAAACAACAAAGATGTTAATGATTTTTATTGGAAACATGTTAAATTAATGGTACAGCAACAATAAAGACATAGAACATGTTCACCTTCATTTTTTCTTTTTTCACCCACCTACTCAAAACAACAGAACCATTCGCCTGACCCAGTCACCTGCAGGAAAATCACATTAAAACCTGGGTGACTCCCCCTTCACAAGATAAAAAATACAAAAAACCTCAACTAAATAGTAAAATAAAAAGAAATTATTGCTATAAATATGGAAAAGTATGATATTCTTTCCTCTTCAAGCAAGCTTGATCAAGCATGTATTCATTGCTCTGCTATGAGGAGCATACAGTATGTTACTCACCATACATAGACACTTTATGCTTCACTGCTTGGTAGTTGGGGGGGATATTGCCTCCAGGCATTTTGGGCTTGTGCCGTTATCATCCGGTGCCCAGAAACTGGTTTGTTGGAGTAATAGAGAATTCAAACACTCTGTTAGCCACACATTTCACATTCACAACAGTCTAATGTTAAGCTGCGAAAGCCCGGCGCTTTAATTACAACAAACAGCCTCAGTGGTGCAATAAATGGAGAGGATACAAACGCCAGCGGCTAATTTTGCACGAGATGGACAAAATGGATGAGGCAGCGTTAAAGCAGCTGGCCGTACAGAGTAGTTAGATGGTTGGCCTGGATTCATGTACAGGCTTCACTCTTACTGTAGATGAGCGCATTTTCCCTCCCGCTGATTCGACCAACTATTCCCTTTTAAAGGCCGCAGGGGGAATATGACATCATGCACTTTGTACGGTTACGAGGAAAAATATGTTTAGTGTGGGAATTGTTTTATGGTGTTAAATATTCCGGACATGTAGGCCAGCAGCTATGAAACAGTTCATTCTTTAACAGCTCTGCTGTACCTCGCTGCTGTTAGCTGTGGTGATTGCTTTAGCTCACAACCGAGGGAAATAATCACATTGATATAGCTTCGGTACAAATTGCAATGTTTCACACCCACCTGGTGTGTGATTTCATTAAAGGTATAAAAAGGTTTGGGGCTCGACACCACAGCCTTTTTAATCCTCATTCTGCACCTGCAGCCTTGCATTTTTACCTAAATGCTGTTATCAATTCAAGACTTTTTAAGACTGTAGTCGTAAAAAGCAGCGCCAGTAAAAAGCAACGAGTGGCAAAAAGAAGATCTGGAATCATAAAAGGTAAGGTTACCATAAGGGTGCTATTAAAGAAAATAAAATCCTATGGAGATGTAAAGATGATATGTCAGAGGAATACCAAGAGAAAAGAAACTGACTCCAGGGGTCTATGAGTTCTTCAGACTCTCACATGCTCGAGCAGTGTCTGATTCACAAGCCCACGCTATGAATACCTACATTTTTTATTAAGACTTGTTTTTCTACAGTAACACCAATCACCTTTCACCGTGTGCTGTAAAGTGATCGGGCGAGTGTCCAGTATGGGTAGCTGCCGTACATCAGCGTTATCAAACTGTCTCCTTTTAGAGAATTGTTGTCTGACCATCAGAATATTTCTTCCATCATTTCTGTCAACACCCATATATTATCTATCACTAGACCTATAGTCTTCTTTGATAGCAAGTCAAGCAGTCATGAAGGAGATCATATGGTCAGTGATGTAGCTCAAACGAGAAAATGCATTTTTCCATGAATGCCTGTGATTTTGTTCATTTAAAAGAGAGTGTGTGTGTGTGTGTGTGAGAGAGAGAGAGAGAGAGAGAGTGAGAGTCAGCCTCCCCTGACTGCATCACTGTACCATGATTCATCATTCAACTCCTTCTAGTGCAGAGAGCCTTGTTTCTCCCTCTGCGGCTTGTTTTACTGATGTGATGACTTCACTCGCCTTGGGCACCACATCACACACAGCGCTTTGAACCTGAGGTGAGAGACACAGACAAAGAAAGTTGTTTGAATGAATGTTCCCTCTTGGTGATTGAACGTCAAAAAGGCAGGTTTGCATTTGGATCTGTAAAAGCAAGTTATAACTTACTCATCACTGTTGCTTGTAAGATGTGGGCCCTGACCATTTTAGTCTCGATAAACAACGCACGTAGAATGTTGTTTTGTCTCAGATTTTGGTTTTCTTTCTTTCATTTCCCAAAGATGAGAATCTTATTTCGGGGAAAGTGTCGTCATCTAGCCCTTTGTGAACTCGCTGCAGAATAATTTGAAAGTTAAACAGGCTGCCCTCTGTATGGCTTTCTTTTCGAAGCAAAGAGGGATCTTGACTCATTAAGGAGCTATCTTTGCTTTGGTCAGTCAATATTTAAATAGGTTCGCCCCATCAGCCGGCTTGTTTGATATTAGTCTGCTGCCTGCTGGAGTGTTTATATTGGAAAATTTTAGCCCTCTCTCTCATTAATCCGGCTTTCTAGCCAAACTAGCAGCAGGACTGGTCCACCACTTTGATCGAGACTGAAGACAAGTATAGCATAGATTCCCATGCAATTTATTCCAATGTATTCCAATGGCTTTGTTAATCCAATGACTTTTCCTCTAGGACCACTGTGGATGGGGTGAATATATCAAAACTATTGGATGGATTGCAATTAAATTTGGTACAAATTTTGCAACATTGTAGCGTCTCCAGCAGATTTGAATTTAAAACAAAAATGTCCATTGAAATATCTCTGCATCTGCTTGATGAATTGGCATTTAATTTGGTGCAGAAAGTCATGTTCCCAGAGGATAACCCCATCTGACTTCAGTGCTCCCCTGACTTTTCACTCACTTGACGATGTCATTACACGGTTTGGCCACTCAAAAACTGGCTTCAGAGCCTGCCACTTGTCCTGGAGGCCAAATGTGGCATTGAGCTGAATTTTTTTTAGCATTCAGCCTAAATACAGGCTCAGAGAGCTACTAGCGCTGCTCGACGCCATCAATATCAGGGACACAACCTGCCTGAATAAAAATGCAGCACATAAATATACCGGGAAGCCCCATAACAAACTGTTAAAAGTTAAAACTGGCACCTGTAAAGCAGAGATTCATTTTATGACTCACTGTTATTACAGGCTACAGTTTTAACCAAGAGGAGCGCAAATGTACATGAGTAATCTTTTACAAAGCCAGAAAAGTAGAGTGAAGGAAGGCGCTCCTCTAATTCTGCAGTTCAGGGATTTTTCTGTTTGGCTCCCTTCACTCCTCCCACCCTCATCTCCGTCTCTCCCTAGTTTTCTCTTGCTTTGCTGGCTTTGTACACTCCAGTGCACCCGCTACAGCCAAGCCTAAGCTGAAGGGACATTGAGCTGTATGTAAATCAATTTGGAACGTATCCATATGTGGAAATTGAATTAGACTTGTCAACCACACCTCTTTAGTTCCTCCTCGTCATCTCTCCCTCCTTCTGTAGTAGTCTCCTCTTTTTCAAGTTGGGCATACAGTAGCACCATAAGTAGCTATAGCTATAGGAAGGCTTAGGGTTAGGCTCGTGGGGTAGAGGGGATTAAAAGAAATCATTGAAGTTAGCAGTCTTCAAAGGAAGCAGAGATACTGCAAGAGGAGCCACATTTCTCTCAAATGGTTTCATGCTCAAGGGGCTTTGTGTAATGGTGAATTATTACATGAGGCATGGAGTCACATATATGTAAATTAGGCTCAGCGCTGTAAATTTGCACAGAATATCGTGCTCTGTGGATGCCTGAGAAAAGGATGATATTAAAAACAACGACTCATGTAAACAACGTGTGACACATCCAGTTTGGGCTTCATCAATTATGCCAGTGTTGCGAGCCTGTTTCTGCTTCGTTTGATTTGTTCTTTTCAAATAAAACTCACCAAAACACGTTGGCGTCAGCAGCAGCAACAACATTTCTATCTGCCGTTATTTCAGATATGACAGAACGTCAAATCTGAGGCTTTTCATACAGCAGAAAAGGGAAGATGGGCTTTGTATGGTCCACTGTAATTACTTTTTCTGGTGTGTCCTTGCCTGTTTGGTCCCTGCATTGTGCTCGTCACATGGCAGCCGTTCATTCACTGCTACCCTACACTTGCTTTGTCAGATACAATATGTTTCAGCAGTTCACTTGGGTCAAGAGAATTATCTGATACATCAGGGGTCAGTGAAACTAAAAGGATGAAAATGAATCACGAAGGTCAAATCATACTTACATGTTCAACCAACATGAGACCAAGGCTGCGAAGAAAAGTGTGGAAAGCTGTATGAAATAATGCTCAAAATTAATTTTCCGAGAAATTCAATTAATTCTGAGGAGCACTTCGTTAGATGCTTAAGAAAAGAGATGGGAGATTATATTTTAAGACAAATAACAGTATTTTCTGCCTCCCCGAGGCGCTATTAAAGAGCCCCTCATTCATCACAATTAACCTGGGTGACCATTAGTGAAACATTAATTAGATGTTAGACTGTGTCTAATGAATCGCAACACACACTTAGGAGCATTGAATCAATGGTTATTGACTGAAGCAATTACAGGAGATTTATATAACTTTTCTGAAGAAGGAAAATGTTCAGTTTATCAGAGAAGTAAATATTAACAAGCAGAAAAATAGCAAAGACTCACGCCGTCTGTTCACAGGGCACTTCATAACACAAGCTACAATTTATTATACAATGGCAGTTTTTGAATGAATGGAAATTTTTAGGCTGAGACTCTCGTCTTCCTCATGTGGAGTGAAGAAAGAAAGTAATTTTGCACATCCATCAAAAGCTATGTATTCCTGTTCGATTCATAAATCTGCCAACCTGTCTCCTGTATCATACAAGAGCAAAACTGAGCGCAACACTTGCAGAGTTTACACTGGGTTCCTGCTGATCCTGAGTGATTTTCACTCCAAATCTCATCTAGTGTTCTCCATCTGAATTGCACTTGATTGGCTGCATGTTCCTCTTGACAAAAATATGGATTTAGGCGTGTAGCTGTTGCTAAAGGAGCCATAATCACATGGAAGAGTTCTGGTATTCACAGAGAAACTCGCTATCCTCCATTGCTTTCTATTTAGTGGAAAAACACGGCACATCTTGGTTGTAGTGAGGATGACATTCTCTATCGTCTCTCAAAGAAAATGTCAAATCGTTCTTTTGAATGCGCTCAGGAGAAAGTAAAACCAACGCCTGCTTTTTTAAAGGTCCAACAGCTCATATTTTTTCTCTGCACTGGGATAGTAAAAAGAAGGAAACATTAATGAGAAAACGGGGACCAAGGGCGTCTGAACATCAGCAGGGTCATTTTCAGCTGCGGGAGATGCACAATCCCACACCACAGAGCTAAAAGGCAGCCGGCGAAGGGCAAAGGAAACTCTCTTCAAATACTCGGTAAACATTCATGGCCTCATAATCTGTGTGTACTCTTGCCAAGGAGTTGATTACAGGCAGATTCCACCATGTAAAACCAGAAGCTTTAATACAGTATGTGTCATCGCACCAGGGGCTGCCGAAAGCTGGCTCTCCTTAACGTGCCCCCAAAATACAGCACGGGAGCATTCGCTTGGAATTACTGCTCACGTGACACAAATCCTTTAAGTCTTTACTGTACCGTGCATTAGAGCATTTTGAATTTGCCCTCATTTCAATAAAATCATCACAGTATTGTGTTGGTGTTATGTTTGTCAGTCTCACTGCTTTTGCAAGTTAAGCATAAAGACACATATTTGGGGATTTTCCATTAAGCACACACCAGCCTCTGATGTGTCATACATTTTTAATGAAACATACCGGGGCCCTTTAAAGTGATTACTGGCCGCTGGCTTATCGGATTTGGTTTAGAGCTTGCTAATAGCATGATAAGGCACATTAAAGTGATAATAAGTATTTAATGAAGTTAAATGTGGTCGGGCTAGGGCCGCAGAGGATTGATCCGTTTTTAAACAGGTCGGAAAAAATGAACTTTAAACTGACAGTTAAGATGTTGAATGGTCCTGGAGTGTGAAAAAAAAAAGTAAATTTTGGCTCCATCCACTCAAATCTAATTCTGGTTCGTGGTCCTTGCAAGCTGCGTGTGATGACAGAGAGCTGTGGGATATGAATGATTCCCACTGTGGTTTGGACAAACACTGCACTCCAGTTTTTTAAATCCCCTCCATATCCCCTTCTGTCTTTATGAATCCTATGTTTGTTACAGATAAAAGTAAGCCAATTTGCTTTTCTCAAACTTGTTTCAATGTGGCAGTCATGCACTTAGAATACAAATTAAAGTGGCTGCTTCGTGTTAGATTCACCTTTGGCCTGTGGCATAGTGAGTTTTTTAATGTCGTGGACAGGAATCTTAAATCATGTCACACACAGAGAAAAAAATGTCACTTTCCTGCATTTTTCGCTCGCCATTACGTTCTCACTTGCTTGTGCTCTCTCGGTCTTTCTCATACATACGCAAACACACATTCACACTCATCCTGCCTGATGTCAGAGTGATTATGCAGCTGCAAAAGATGGGTGTTCCTGCTGCTCCTTTGCCAATGCTTGGGGTGGGGCTCACTCCCTGTGTCCATCTGCTCACGGCCTTAGGAGGAAAACACACACGCATTGATAGCCCGTTTAAAATACATCCACATACACACAAATGCACAGAAAAGCACATGCACAAAATAATTACCTCAGCAGGGATTCTACTCAGTCATGCTGAATGCCAGGGGATTCAAGGACACGTACAAATCACCTAATAAATTCACAGAAAATCAAGTCCCTTCTTGCCTCAGAATGCCTCGGCATTTCGTCTACGTTGTCCCCCAAATCCTCCCAAGCAACACTGAATCTACATAAAAAGACAACTAAGGCGATAGATTTCTTTGTCGTCTTAAAACACAGACTTTTTTAATCCATTCAGATTCACGGTTTTGAAAAAGTACCTGGGTGTTTGATGTGTCTGTTTTCCTTTTTTTTCTTCTCTTCTTAGGGGCCTTTTTGCAAGCCATTACACTGAGACACATTACCGGGAGGATGGAAGTGCAGTCACCGGTGCTCACAACTTCACGGTACGGTGGCACTCGAGCGCTTCTGACATTTATGGTCCAGCTGATGTGCAGTGGCGCTCTGCAGTCGCGCTATAAAAACTGACCCTTAAAAAACGTTAATGTAGACAGATGTTCTTTAACTTACGCAAGATCAGTATCATTGATGATAATCTACACTTTTTTGTTTCAAGCATTGGTTAAAAATCAAATTTAGGATTGTGCTTTAATAACTATCATGTGATCCATTTGCAAGCCTCTGGCTGGTGCTGACCAGGCCGTCTAGCCTGTGGCCTACTTGATGATAAGCTGCGTTTCATGCTGGCTGTTTTTACGCCAACATTGCCATCAGGATTTTGTTATTGAATCCCCTTTTAGAAGCTGATCTATTCCAGACTACTTGTTTTAGTCCATGTGTACATGTACGCTAGCTGTGTAAATCAAAGCGCCTGCTACTCTTTTTAAAATGAAGAAAAAACTGGTGTTTCGAGTGGATTTCAAGTACTTCTCAAGGCCACTCACTGAGGCCCTTGTCAAAATCAGTTTATCTGCAGGCAGATTGATTCTTCATTCTATGATGAAGGGTTTTTTATACTTCAAGAAGGTAGAGATTGACAGGTAGACATTGTAGCAGCCATTGTAGAGGAGCATGTCTCTGTTGTTGCAAAAACAGTGGGTCTTTTTTCCAAAGTTAAGAGTCTCTTGCCCCTCTGCAAGTTGGATTGCAATCACTGTTTAATTTAACGGCGTGAGGACAGTTTGACAGGTCGCTTACAGCCCGGAGGAGAAATGTTTGGTAATTCGGCAATGACTGACAGGTCTATTTCCCACAAAGTTATGCAAACAGCGTTTTCCACTCTTTCCCTCTCTCACCTTTAATTTCGAGTGGGAGGATGTTACAAGCATTGCATCAGGCTGTCAAATTGACATACTGTATTGTCTCAGATAAGCCTCGCGCAGCTGCACACTTCCAGTACCTGCTGTCAGTGAACTCAGCAATCAGCCACGTGTTAATCAGGGATCAGCGGAAAGACGTGTACTGTAAATAAACTCCGCCAGTCTGTAAATTATTTGATGAGACAAAAGAATCTGTGAAAATATAATGATTTGCTGCGGCTCCCTGCGCACACATGTCAACACCAGTGAAATAAACCTAAGCAGGAAGGAACTGCAAATTAAAAGATAAAAGATACTCCACCTGTGAGTCAGTCATTACAAAGATTTTTCAACCCCACAGAAGCTCATTTTTAAAACTGGGCTTTAACGAGTTTTTAACCAAGATGTTTTTTTGTCTCTGTGTGCTTTTCTTTGCTTCAGGAAATATTCTAAAAATGAACATATGACCAATTATTTCACTTTGAATGCACTTAGCTACTTTAAAAATCGCAGCCACATTGAGGATAACCAAGGGAGACAATCGTGATCACTGCCTGATGTTTTCCTGTATGAAAGGTGAAGTAATCTAGGTCAAGCATAGCCTAAGCACAGAGCCCCTGAGGCTGCTCTATTTTTATTCTTAATGTAATGAATCTCCATTCCATCACCACTTGTCTCTGTAAATTGTACTGTAATTGTCAAACAGAAGTTGTTGGAAACAAAAAAAAATCTCACTCCAAAGTAATTCCTTCTGCAGTTCAATATTAGGGATGAGAAATGGTCAGTGTAGTGACTAATGACAGTTGATTTAAGAGGGCTGGAGTGCTGCTAGACAGTAAATGGAGGTCTGTAATGAGAGTCACTTCCTCTGCTCTCCTTGTGCTCAGACAACAGTGTTTTCACTGTGTCTGAGGAGCCTTAAATGTCCTCTTTTCCTCCTACTAGACCACTCTGGTGGAATAAGGAAGGAAAAACAATTATCTTACTTCTGTCACCTCCCATCCGTGTCAGTTTTCCTGTTTCTTCCTTCAAGTGCGTAGGTTGCATTTATTTCAAAAAGGGCTGTTTGTATGAAGGACAGAAATTACTGTTCTAATCCTTAAAGAACACAACTCAGAACAGCATCAGCACAGTCCTGCTGCATCTCGTCCTCTTTTGCTCTTTTGATGTCACATAAGAGCAGTGACAAAGCAGCGCTTGTTCTTTTTGAATATAATACATTTTTAATTACATTACCCAGTGGGTGAAGCTTTCTTTGCATGAAATGTTTTATCTACAGTATGTAAAGGCTTTTGTCAAATTAACAATTTATCTCTTTTAGAATAACTGCTACTACCATGGGGAAGTTGATGCGCATCCCAACTCTGATGTCACCCTCAGCACCTGCTCGGGCCTTCGGTAAGAAACATAAACATCATTTCGTATTCAAGCAGCATCTCAGCGCTGCCCTTTAAGTGCTATTTGCCACCGCAATGTTTATATTTACGTAAGTCGGTCTGCACAGCAGCCCATCGCTCTTAAGCCCCTTAAGCGTGCTGTCAGTAAGTTTGTGTGTGACTCGCAGGAATAGAAGAAAATGTCACACCTCATTGTCTTCGTCCACAGAGGCATTCAGTAAATATCTGCACTTGTTTTGGCAGTAATTGGCGTCTTGCTGTTGCTAATGACCAACCACAACTGGAGGATTTGAGCAAAAGCAAAAAAGTCCAAACATACACGATGTCATCTTCCGCTTAATTAAACAACGAGGAAACGTTTTTCCACGGTTAATGTTTTTTTTTTTTCAGCACAATAATAGCTACAAAGAAAATTCAAGTTGAAAGGAGACATATTCTGCTCATTTTCATGTTCAGAACTTTATTTTGGGTCACTACTAGAATAGGTTTACATGCTTTGGTGCTCAAAAAACACATCAGTTTTCCCGTGCTGCAGCACTGTATTCCCCCTCTGTCTGAAACGCTCTGTTTTAGCTCCTGTCTCTTTAAGGTCTGCTCTGATCGGTCAGTTAGCACACGCCTGAGCCAGTATAGCTAACAACAGCAGAGCAGCTGTGCTAAATCAATTCTTATGTGCCAAACTAGCTGCTATGCATAGATTATGCAAATGTGTGACATGGTTACGTAGTGTGATATCAAGAAGTCACAGAATTAAAGGCGGGGCTACTGATGAGGCGTTTCAGGAGCAGTCTTTTCTGTGGGAGAGAGGAGCTTCTGTTGGTGTGGACATTGACCTGTTTAATTTTCTTTAACACGCACAGGAATCTATAGAGCACACTGAAGGAAAGAACAAAAACTAAGTATAATAGGTATTATGTAAATATTATTGATCTGAAATGGGAGATATGAACACAAGTACACGTAAACAAGGCTGATTTGAATGCGCTTTTGTGCATAAAGCCATGAGGAGTTTTAACCCTAACAAGGCTGGGGTTTAGAAAGTCTGTGTTGCTTGGCCCCTTTGCAAAAACTAAAAAGTTTCATAGTTTCATTTGGCCTCTTTTTAAAAATGGGCATCAGAGCCACATTCAATCAAATCCTGTATTTGAGAGATTGGTCACGCTTTGAAGCTTTGTTTTCAGACTTGCGCTGCTGTCTCTGCAGAGGCTTCATCGCACTTGAAAACAAGACATTCATCATTGAGCCGGTGCCTGGTCATGACAACGGTACCCACATCATCTACCGAGTGGAAGAACTCAGACTGACCCCTGGAGACTGCGGCCACGGTTTCAACATGTCCTCTGTTGCCCCTGAAAACCACATCAAAAACCCTTTCCAATCCTTCCACACAAGGGTGAGATTAGTTTGTTGTTTTCTTTTATTGCAAAGATCCTATCAGAGTCTTTGGATATCACAGTTCAGAGCTATATTGTCATCAATTTACATATTTAATTGTAGTTTCTAAAGGGTAAGGGTATCATTCAGTCGATGAAAGATTAATGGGCGTTTGACCAAAGATCAGCATATTTGGCAAGCCAGTCAGTTTGGACAGGTTCCCAGAGGGTGTTGCCTTGGGCTTGACACATTTTATCTGCACTTAGAGCCCAAAGTCGAGGTGCCCATGCAGGTTTGGCCAATCATTTACATAGAGCAGGTGCAGCATCCATCTGCCACTATTCCCCAGCATTAAAACCTCCATTTTAGTCAGGAAAAGAAACTTACCACTGTACAGTATTTAATGACCCCTGAGTAATATCTGGGCCCAGCGTTTTTAGAAGATCATCAGTTCCACTTTAACAGATGGGACATTGGTGCAAAAGATCACTGACTAAGGCTGCACGACTCAGTATGCCTTTCTGTGATGTCCTGGCATATCTAAGTTAAATAATGCTAATAATTACATGCGATAAACTAGCAGGTGGCTTAGTTGCAGCCTTCACTTAAAATTCAGCTAGTTCAACAAACAGCTGGCGTAGCTATTTCCAAATGTAACAACAATTCTCCTACCACCACGTTGACATTTTTGGGAAACCTGCTTATTTCCTTTTTTTTAAACCAAGCAATCCATTAGCTTCACTTAGTAGGAAGACTGGAAATGGGGAAACAGCTAGCCAAGCTATTTCCAAATGAAACAAAATTAGTCTATCACCACGTCTAATATCTCATTAAATCTCATTTGTGTAATTATTACAAAACCATAGGTGTAAAAACGACAAGCTGTGGTTTTACGGGGGTTATGTGATTTTAGAAAGTCACTGCACCCAGCCAGGAAATAGTCAGATATATAACTTAAGTTTTTTTTTTACATCCAACACCTCTGCTTTTTCTCCAGCATAAAAGGCATGCTCAGAAGACAACCAAGTACGTGGAGCTGATCATTGTTGCAGACAACAGAGAGGTAATGCACCTTTACTTCCATTCACAAATAAAGTGTCTGAACCACAGAAACAAACACACTGAAAGCACAGCAACCCCTCATGGTAAAAGTAGGGGGAAAAAAGCATGGAAAGCCATAGTAACAGTAGAGCAGGTCCTGCTGGGCCTGCAGAATTAGGTCAGTGTGCAACAAGCAGTGTGGTCTTGTGGCAGAGGCTCCGTTTTGACAGGAAGTGCTGAACGATTCCCTAGCGGACCAGAAAGGAAACCGGAAAAAGCCGTGTGGATACAGAGGAGTCTCCCGTAAGCACTGACGAGCTCATTGTGGGGTTTCCTCCTGGCGGCCCTCTGCCAATGCCAGGACCTGAATGGAAAGGAAAGGAAATTAAAAAAAAGAATAAGGGATCAAGTATGTTGTCGGGCTCAGATTTGATGAGCAGCACCAAACACAGGTGGATGCACAGTAGGGTGAAAATAGAGGGTTTGACTTTGCGGCAGTTTGGATCCAAGGCATTGCAGGCTGTCAGATCTGCCAATATACCTGCTCCCTGCGGCCGTGCCATTTGTCTCTCTAACACTGGGAGATTTTTCTAGATCCAGATGGTCACAGCTTGACAAGCTGCCGAACACACAGTAAAACGTATTGCCGTTGTGGGTGTTCTTTGTTGTTTCATGCCTTTTACTTCTGAAAAGGAATGTAACCGCAGTGTCGTTTATGTCTTTATGCAACACAATTACTTGTGCTTATTGTTGTTTAACTTTTCCCATTTCTACAACTGTTTACATGCAATTTTGTTTTCAGTTTCAGAAACAGGGGAGGGATGTGGAGAAGGTGAAACAGAGACTGGCAGAGATAGCCAATTACGTGGACAAGGTAAAACATCCTCTCCCCTTTGCACAGGAGGGATAAATCACTTTTTTAAAATAGAAATATTGCTGGCAGCAGAGATTAATGGGATGACTGTGTGATATATTAATGTCCTACTAAAACAGCTGCTTTTAGTCTGTCTAAAACCTCTGCCAGTGCTGCTGATCCATTGAAAGCAGATACAGACGGTAGATGGATTTGCATAAGGAAGGCATGGATAGAGACATGGAAAAGACATCTGATCATGTCAGAAACATGAGGAGAGGATTCAGTGTTGTCATAATGAAATGTACTGTAATTCATTGAATCAAGCAACCAAAGAAAAGGCCACGATAGCATGTCGCACGTATGTTTGAAGGTCTTTTGATCATTCATGTATTCTAAGATATATAAATCTGCTGGCTTCAGTTCTACAGGGCCCTGGACATCCGGGTGGCCCTGGTGGGTTTGGAGGTGTGGAGTGACTCTGATAAATGTCCCATCACCCAAGATCCCTTCACCACCTTGCACGAGTTCCTAGACTGGAGGAAAGTCAAACTGCTGCCACAGAAACCTCACGACAATGCTCAGCTCATAAGGTGGAAATGTAATTTTACTGAAGAAACTCAGCCCAGAAATCAACAAACACATGTTCATATCGGTGAACGAAAACAGATCAGGGCAGCTAGCTACAAAATTGCCTATAATTTACAATAGTGCTCAACATTTTCCAGGATACCATGGATTTTACACTGATTTCCTACCCAGTAATCCATTAATGTCGCTGTTGTCACGCTTCTGTAAGATGACATTTCTTATTATGCTGGAATTAACTAAAAATATGATGTCAACTGGATGTTTATTTATTGTTAGTTGCAGTCCTAATATGTAATTATATTATTAATGTGGACAATATAGTTGTTTTTTAAGATAATCTAAACAACATTAATGTCTGAACCTGGTAGGAAATTAATCTAAACCTCATTAATGCTTTGGAAAACCAGCTGCAATAATGAATTCAGACTTTGTGGTTAACAGGCTAAAGCATGCACAACTATTAGATCTTTTTCGATTTTCACCTCTGCAGTCTTTATCTCCTCCTCACCAAACATCTGTCCTCTGCTCTTCGCAGCGGCGTATACTTCCAGGGCACCACCATTGGCATGGCGCCCATCATGAGCATGTGCACAGCTGAGCAGTCTGGAGGCATTGTCATGGTGAGTATAAAGCCTTCTCGCTGCTCCCACTGTGCCTCCACCCTCGTCTTCCTCTGTGCAGCCTGATTGTATCAGCGTGAACATTGTTCCGATTCTGTCAGCTAACACAATCCAGATGTGATTTACACTGAAAAGGTGTTCTTTGTTTGATGGAAGCACATTTAAGGACAGGTCTGGCAGGAAGTCATGCTTTTAAACATAATGATATTTGTGCTGGCACTCCCTCAACATTCATATCCTCATCATGACCAGAAACACCCATTCGCACAAAGGAATATGTATAGATACAGTCTCAGAAAGATTGCACTGCAGATATGCACACCTTCAAAGGTCATTTGAAGTCTTGCAGCCATTCAATCAGGCTTTCCTGTGACATCTCTGAAAGGGTTGGTGGGGCATGGGGCTAAATCAAAGGCCACAGCGTGTAAACCAAACCACATTTACATTTTTATGAGCTGTGATAAATTGTTTATGCCACACATTTGAATCAAAATACTTTTTTTTTGCACACAACTGTGCATCACCCCAGGTACACGAAATTATTGCACATAGTAAATTAGCTGCCTGTTGGACTGCTCTGCCTGCTGTAGCACTTGACACCCATGCCAAATCACAAAGTGGTAATCAGCCCAATGCTGTTACGCCTCAGCCCAGATGTGCATCCCCCATTAATAGATATGTTTTCTGCTGGCCGTGGCTGGAGTGAGGCTTCTCCAGATGTTTGTCTTCCCCATTACTTACAGATGGCAGATGGTTTGGACCGAGATTAAAGGGCCATGTACCCAGTTAGAGGACGGCCACATGACATGAACCATTTCTCAAACCGCGCACTACCATGTGTGTTAATCAGCCTCAATTTCTCTATTTGGTCCACATGTTCTTTCAATTTACTTGTCGAAATGTTATTTATTTTTTCGAGTAAATGCACACGGGTCTTCGTATGTGAGTGGTTGGGTTTAAACTGTGACAGCAAACTGTATCTCCTTTTTTTTATAAGGCACTCTTGTCTGGGAGTTATTTTCTCACATGGCTGGAAATGATATCAGAAAGACTATCAGAGCGTTTCTCGAAACCAACACTATCAAATTCTCACCATCACAACAATGGCTTATAGCTGCTTCAAAGTAATGACTGTGGCTTCCAAGAGTTTCATCCATTTCTGCTGACTCTGATATTACACTCTTTTGTGAGGAAGCACTCAACTATAAACTGCACACACACACACACAGACACACTCACTGATAAACGTGACAGAAGGCAGAGGAAAGTTTTCCCATCTTTCTTGTTAAAAGGCGGGGTGCAGCGCCCCATGATGCTGCTCTGTAATCAGAGCAGAAAATAGATCAACCCTTGACATATGACCCCGCCTTGAAAGGACGCATGTGATTTTCTCATGTACATGGCACAGAGCATTTGAAGACCGCAGTAGGATAAACAGTAGCCACATGGGTGACTTCTTTCTCAGGGGTATCAAGATTTGAAATGCTGAATCATGCTCCTTATTCTGAGTTCTGATACAAGCATCTTTGAGGGGAAGGGTTGTTATGTATCAGTCATCATGCTCGAACTGGGCTGCACTTAGGCTGGCATCCATAAGTCGGCAGAGTTGTTCTACCATTCATCTCTATCTGTTTGTCCCTTTTCCTGTCTCATCTTGGCATACATTTTATCTACTGCATTGACTTCATTTCTCAATGACCCTCCAGACTCCCTCTCAACCCGTCTGTCTACAAATTTAGGTGAAACTGAAACTTCCACCTGTCTCTCGTCATTCTCTGTCTCTATCTGCCTCAGGAAGGGCAGTTGTCGCGCTTATCAATGCAGCGGCGGCTCACACAGCAGTAGATTTTGGAGCTTACTGCAGTAGCTCCACTAGCAGTGGGAATGATTGGGTCTGTGGGGGTAATGGAATGGCAGATGAATTCAGGCCTCCATGAGGAGAAAGAGTAATAGAAGAAGGATGAGGGGCCAGATCGCACAGTTACAGAACTGTTTTAGGAATCTGCAGCTTAAAAATGGTCTTCTAGGACATTTGCATTTTTTTTTGCATGGCTTGGTTCTCACCAAGTGGCTTTGATTGAATTTTATGCATGGCCAAACATAAAGGATAACACATAATTAACATGTTCTGGGATGCCCTTATTTTCCCATCACAGGATCACTCTGAGAACCCACTGGGTGCAGCTGTGACTTTGGCACACGAGCTGGGACACAATTTTGGTATGAACCATGACACCCCGGAGCGCGGCTGTGGCTGCAGGATGACTGTTGATCGTGGGGGCTGCATCATGACCCCCTCCACAGGGTGAGATTTCTTTTTAATACAAAACTGTAAAAGTTAAGGCGAATGTGACATAAATGTTTATGCTGCTGGACTGGTTGAGGCAGCTGTATTTGTAGTGAAATTCAAATTAAATCTCCACTGTACTGTCATTACATAATTCTGCAGTTTTAGCCTGATTTGATTGTTGTTTTTCCTTCATTTCAGTTTGTGCTCTGCTCCAATTAAATCTTTGCTGGGCACAATGTTGGCAAACTTTAAAATATAAGCTCAGTCAAAGGTTTAAAATTGGGACTTGAGGCTGTTTCTCTCTGGTGTTGGCAACTGATTTAGAGCCATTGAAGAATTAAAGTCTTGTTTCACACAGCTATGAGATTAACATTTATATGAGCTTAACTTTTCTGAGCGAATTAGCAACTTCTTTTTCTCCTGAAGAGCCAAAAAAATTGATTAAGCTTCACTACAGCTGTTCATTTTGGATCATTTTCATTCGTACATGATGCTCCATTGTTTATATGTTGTTGTATGAGCAGAGGCTCAAACACACACACACACACAGATGCACACACACTCACACATATAAACACACCTAGACACTTTGGCCAGAGACTAAAGCAGCTGCTCTAGTATTCTACTCATGTTGCCTGGGTCGCTGAGATAACACTGCTGCTGCAAGTGATGGACTCTGTGGCTGTTAGTAAACAGCAAGCAGATAAGGTGAACCCAGAGCGCAATACCAGATTTCACCCTTGGTCCGGTGCCAGTCTGGTTTGTCTGATGGTGAGTCCCGCAAGCTGCAGATGAATGTTGTCAGGATGGATTTCCTGACACTGTGAAGAAGACGGAGACAAAAGGCTGAGAGACACTGTTACTATTGTGATTACTGCTCACACAGACCTACCCACAGCACACATACCAACATCAACCATAGTCTAAGCATTAAATCATGCACAATAATGGGTATTTCTCCAGTTTTGAGATAGCAAGAAAGGATGCCAACTCTCTGGTTGAGCCAAGAGTAGTATGATTTAGCTGTTCGAGTTAACATGTGCCATTACACCCTCCAGTCAGTGTTTATGAGATGGTGGTGCAGTGTGTTTCCATTTTCAAGTCGTCAAGCAAGCAGTGCAGAAGGCCACAGCTATAGACTGTCAGATGGTTGGGATCAAAAACTGTGACACATACACTTGCAAGTGTATGATCAAAAAATCCTCCAACCACAGACGGGACCAAAACATACGACTGTGGGTGGATCACGCCCACATCTTGAGAAATTCTCAAAAGTTTAGCCATCCTTTTGTTGGTGGTCCAGTAGAGCCTGTGAAGAACTTTAAACTGTAGTAGCCTTTATGAGGAATGAAATACATGACAGCTGCAACTAATGATTATTTTCATTGTCTGTTAATCTGCCAATTAGTTTCTCAACAAATTCACAAGTCGATTATCAGTTGGTGACAGTTAATAGTTAATGAATCGATGAATCGATGTACACCTATCGACAACAACATTAAAACCACTGACAGTTCAAGTGAAAAACATTGATCATCTTGTTGCAATGTGATGTGATGCTTGGGAAACCTAGGGTCCTGGCGTTAATGTGGATCCCACTTGGCACACACCACTTTACCAAAAAGACCAAGTACACCCCCTCATGGCAACAGCACTACCAGATGGCAGCAACTAGGTTTTGGATTATTTAGAAACTGTGTCGTCGAGCTATAGAAGGACCAATGGCCAAGAGATATCTGATACCTGGAAGTCAAGCTCCTCATCGCATTATGTCTTAATGTGTTCTGTGGTAGGAGGATGCAGCTGCATGGATGAAAGACACAGTAACACAAGAGAGGAAATTATTAATTAGTTGGACAAACAGAGACCAGACCCAATGTAGAGGAATGTAGAGACAGGTACAGTATATACAGTTGTTTGCAGTGCAGCGGTAAATTCAGAGTTACATTTAAAACGGTGATAACAAGTCCAGGTTGCTGAGCGAGTTTAGTGCAGATACATTAGAATTTGGGATAATGCTGTCACTAGTAGTCTTGATACCAAACACTGACATTAAAAGTAGATAACAGCGTCAGTTATATTCAGAAACAACAGAGACACAGTGTTGGCTTGAGGGTACATCCTTCAGAAAAGCCACAAAAACTCCTAAAAATGCATAAATAATATAATTTGCTGTACTTGTCCCAGAAAAACTTGAGTGACCTTTTACTGTACAGATATAAAAGAGGGAGGTGGGGGCTGGCTGTCAAAAACTGTGCTTGTTTGTGCAGCCGCTGGCAACAGTGAGCTCATCCTGCTGTTCTCATACTACATTTATTTCAGAGAAAAAAAAGTATAATGCGCACTGAACACCGCTGAATTTATGCAGTGTAGTTTTTAGAAATGCACTCAGCGTTGACAACACGGCGACTATTTTAGCTCGTCACCAGCCAAAGATATCTAATGATGTCATGCAGACACTTTAGAAAAATGACTGCATGATATAAATGGGTCAGAATGAGTCACGGTATTATTGAATTCTTTAATAGGTTAACGAAGCACAGTGGCTCCTTTTCAGCACCCTCTGCTACATAATTATGAGATTAAACACATTAATAGTTGAGGGGGGTGATCGGTGACCTTTCATGCTGAAACTCGCGCCTCTGTTTGTTAAGTAAAGGGTGCAGGATAAATCCATACACAGTGGTACGGTGACATTTTGCCTGGCAATATTGTGTTGATGCACTGACTCCCGAGTATCAATATTTCCTGATTTAATTATTGGTGTTCCAATTGAATACAACATTTAATGGAGTTTATTGGTTTTCGTGATGGTGTCGGTCAGTCAAAACACCATAGGCACTGCAACAAAACATAAGTGAGATGAACACAGTGGAATTGGAAGATAATGCATGATGTTAGGTACACTTGTACAATCTAATGCAGTCCAATATAACAACCCTGCTATTAGCTCACAAGATTGAGTTTTTAATACTGTAGTTGCAGGAACCAATATTTTTGTACTACCGGTGGATTAATCAACATTTCTGTGAAGGTGTGAGTGTTGTCCAGCCACCCCAGTTACAGCTGCAGTCCAATTATAGACCATGAGTCGATGGACCATTTTAGCATCTTTCAGGTCATTATTTTTACTTTTATGGTCCATACCTTGTTGTTGTGGTTCTATCTCCCCACTCTCATCAACCCTACCTGGCAGGAGCAGGCAGCTGTTTTCAGTAAAAACACTAAAAGTTAGCGACTAGCTCGTGAACATAGTGAAGCATTAAGCTGCTAATTAGACAGATATTTCCCTCAGGAGTTGGTGGAGACCAAAAACACAGCCAAAAGAAGAGTGGATATTGTACTTATATACATCAGGTAGCCAGAAATTCGACTCCAAATATTTGCTAATGTTGCCCCATAACTGCTAGATGTGTTAATAGGCAATATTTTTTGCTAACATGTGCACCATCATCAATGTTAACATCTAATTCCACTGCTACTAAGTGTCCAAAAAACTTGAATTAAACCCACATTAAGATGATGTTCTTCCCTGGACTGACTCTGTTTTAATGTCTGACATAAAGGGTGAGAGATCAGCCGTGTTGTCTAGACAATATTGTTATTTAGATTAAATCAGTTGTGCTGTGTTACTCATAGTCTGAAATTTGTCATGGGAAACATTTTGCCAGAGTTTCTGAGCCTGCTTGAAAGATGAAAATTATGAACTTGCCCAAGTTCAAGCTTAGCTTAGTCGGTTATCTCCGAAATTGAATTTCCTGAACTATCAGCCTGAATTCACAGTTTCCTGTTGACAAAAGCAAGACTTTCACAAACCAATCTAGAACTCATTTCCCCCATCACAGATCTGGTTTATTTCTTATATATATTAGCATCCTCCTTTGACCCTCAGCAGAGATGCCTTCAGCATCTTAAACACGTTGTTGTAAAGCAGTGTAGCTCATTTGACTGTGTGCTTGGGATACTCTCAGCTTAGACTTGCTAATGGAGGAGAGGACAGGCTGCATCTAAATGATGTGATTATCAGTGACGCTGCCAGCTGTAATCAGGGCCAGGGCACACAGAGAGAGATCCGCAGAGAGGTGCTTTATGCCTGGATAGACAGGCAGAGCGAGGAAGCAGTGCTTTTATTTGCCTTTTATCTCCCTCAGTGGTAGAGCAGGAAGAGAAACACAGCGAGATAGAGGTGAGAGGGAGACACAAACAGAAAAAAGATGACAATGAAGGAATTATTTGGCGACACATTGACGTCTATGACGGGCATGCGAGCCACGAAGGCTGGCCCAAGAGATCTGTGTTATGACAATAAGTGAGAGGATGTACATGGACATTTGAAGTGTGGATGTCTTTTAGAAGTTGAGTTCAGAGTTGCATCATAGGAATGTGGGGAGAAAGCTCAAAAGCACTTTCCTATGTCTATATGTGCAGAAAGATGAAGCTCAGCAGGTAGCTGTGGCTGGACTTTGAGGCCAAGAGGTGAATTCTTTGTCAACACAATATGAGGTAGCTGCGACTCTTGTTATTTTCTTGTCGAAATGACAGAGTGCAAGTGAGGTGAGAAGGTGCAGAATGTCATTATCTGAAGACATTCTGCCGAGGAGAGGAGGGAGAGACCTGGTTAGGTTTCTGGTGGGTAAATGTTTGCAATAAATTCAGCTTGTGTTTTGCTTTTCTTCCTGGTATTTAATCACCATAGGCTTCTGCCAGTGTTGCAGCCTAACATTTCCCAAAAGGTCAGACATGTCTCTCCTGCTTAGTGTGGACTAAATGCATGTCAGTCTGTTGAGCAGCTTAGGGAGCAGCAGAGACAGCTTCATGTCAGTCAGAGAGTCCACAAATAGACGAGCCCTTCAAAGCCCCCATGTGATCAATCCCTTTACCAGGGACGGGTTAAATGCAAAAAAACAATTTCGCTACTTTTGACTCCGTATGATTGTTTGGGACAACTAGAGATTCTTCTTTTTCTTCTTCTCCTTCTTCTTTTTCTTCTTAAAAAAACTGAACTTGAACTTGAAACTTAAAAAAGAAGAAGTTGGTAGTCTATTGGATGAACCATCTATCTATCATTAACCAATCAGATTGCCGAACCATGTGTTGTAGTAGGATGGCCAGTCGGGAGAACAGCATTTTTGTCTATCGAGAAAAGCCATCCCTGCTCTTCTTTGCTCTTCTTTTAATGAAGAAGTACTCTCCTCCATTGTTGTTTTTCAAGCAAAAAGTCACTTCTTGCTGTTGTGTTGCCTCCATGGTCGTCACACCTAAATCAGGCCCGCAAATGCCAGTAGTTGGTCCGAACTACTGTGGTTCGGACACAAGCACATAACTTGAAGTCTGGCAAGATGGATTCTTGCTGAATTTTGTGATCCTGCATGTTCTTGAGATTTTGCAACTCCTTTACCTCTTTCCACCATGACGTCCATTAACTTCCTAATGCTGAACAATTACAAAACTGAAGTGACGGTGTTTGTGCACCAAGGTAGAGGATTTATGTAAGTCAGACTTTATCTTCTTAGGATTTGCAGTGCACCCTTGAGGCCACAAATCTGGGCGTAATCTCTGATTCGGACTACATATTTAAGCACTATCACCAAATCAGCCATCATTTCAATCAGGAGTATTGCCAAGATCAGATCATTTCTTTCATTCAGTGGTCCACAGACTTTCATTCTTGCTTTTGTCTCCAGCCATATAGATTGCCTGAGTCATTATTTGCCAGCTTTCCAAGGAAATGAAAAACTCACTTCCAATTTGTACAAAATACCAAAGCTAGGGTTCAGACAAGTTACCTGTGTCCTCGCCTAAAAGTAATTTTTTTTTCAAATGCAGTTTTTCTTTTGTTTTAGACTCTTGTATGTATTTATTCTTAAGATTTTTGCCTTTTACCTTTTTCTTGACTGCATAAAACTTATTCCAATTCATAACTGCACTGTGTTTTTTTCTGTTTTTATGTCTGTGAAGCACTTTGTAAATGCATTTTTGAAAGTGCCAAAGAAATAGGTTTTTTTTTTATTTTTCACCATTTATTATAATCCAGATTGACATTTCCTCTGCCTCTGAACTCACCCACCCCACATTAGATGACATCATAAGGGGTTATTTCTTTTTAAGTTCAGAAGTTCAGACTTCAGAAACCCTGCCTGACAGACTGGAGCTGTCGGATAAAATGTAGGATTCAATGTATTTGGAGCTTGAACCAAGTTAGGGACACAAGTTAAGACATCTCAACCTTTGCTACTTTGAATTTGACCATTCTTTTCCGAATCTGTCTCTCATGAGTCTCCCGACTTAATGGAAACACTGGTGAAAACATGTGTTCCTCATTGGGTCCTCCAAGCATTGTGTGACTGAACACTGTTAAGTCGGGTTATAGTTAGCAGTAACTGAAAAAACATAATTTCATGCTTTGTTTGATGTTGTGTATTCTTTGAAAGCTTTGTTTCAGTCCAGCTCGCCCTGTACTTACCTGAGCAGATGGTATGTGTCATCAGAAAATATAAAAGGAGCCTCACTGGTTTATAGTGGCAGTAGAGTTGGTGGTAGCTTGCTGTGAGGCTGCTTGCAATTCTGCTTTCCTCAACATCCTCTTTAAAGTTGTTTACTGCCAAAGTATACTTATTGTCCTTTATAAAAGAAATAAGGTCTACAGTTATAACCATGAATGTATAAGCAGCTCAGACAACAGGTGGTTAAACCAAGTAATGTATGTCTTGGTGGAGTTTTCAAGGTTCCAACTATGAAGCTGTTTTTCTGTGGTGTGTCCCTGACCTGCCGATTCTGATTTCAGTCCATTCGTATTATCTTTCTATGAACTATAATTGACAGCGTACACAAACATTTGTATATTCATAATAAAACATAGAGCATATTAAATAACGTTTATATTATCTCCATTACTACACCAGGCTGCAGGACCCTCTCTCTTGCTCACTCAAACAAATACAAAATAAAGTGCTCTTATAGTGAACAGATCTTTTTTTTTTTTTTTTTTTTTTACAAATAAAATCCAACTGAAAATTGCATTAGATCCAACTTTATCTAACATGTTATAAGTTGTTTTACAGAGTGGCCCGTTAGTGAAATGGTGTAAGGGAATTCAATTCACCCCTGATAAGCATTTATGCAGTTTATACTAACATCCGGGAGTTAAAATGAAGCGAGTGTGCATAAATTAGGTAAATATTTAGTTTCTTTCTTTCAGTTCAGGCTGACGGCCCCAGTTGAGGGGCGAGTGTGTCAATTTGACTGGCACAATCCAATATCTCTGTCACTGATCGAGTGAAAACCAGCAGATTCTCTATTTAGTGGCTTGGTGCATCTTTACCTGTTATGCATGCGTTATGTATTTTTGCCAGTGGTTTCACACTATTTCACGGGCTTCATGTGGAGGTAATGTGCCAAGATATGCTGCAGTGTGCCAATAAAGACAATGGAGACGACTGCAGGCTAGTACACAATTTGAATTCATTTTATGAGGAAGAAAATACATTCAATAGATTTGTTTGAGCTGAAATATGCACTCAGTGTCTTTTGGGGAGTAACACTGAATGAAAACAAACTCCACAGGGCACCTTTAACCAAATACCCCCTCACTGAAAATCAACAGACATGGGAGGGTTTAAATACCTGTTTTTTCTGCCCCTTAAAACATTACTTAATGAAAATGGCAGCAGTTGAAATGCCCTATTAGAGTCAATAACATTGGATGTTTTCTTCCCTCTCTGTGATGGCAGCTTCACTAACTGAGCATACGCTTGACAATCAGTATCACAGATGTGTTAGACTGTATGACGTTGATAGGATTATCTTTCTATAGTGTGTGCTATTCACAATGTGAATCAAACATTACTCACAGACAGAAATGAGCTGACTAGTTACAGTTTTGTGTGACTATTGTGCACAGGCAAATTAGTTCCACCTCAGCAGACTACACCTGGAGAGGGTGCGGAGCTTTGTGCTAATATTATCCAGGGAAACCTACACTCTCTGCTCGGATAATTTCCTGGACAGCAGAGCAGTCGTGTGGTCTCAGCTGTGATAATACACACCTTCAGTGTGGGTCTACTGCAGACTGACATCTATACATTTGAGCTGTTTGTACATTATATACTGCAGATTTATAGAGTGTCTTTCTGTGGGTAAACTGTGATTTGTGAATTGTTGACTTTATGGGCTTTTCATTTTTTTGTTTTCTCTGGCATCTTCTCACTGCTTTGAAGTGGGCAAGACTCAAATCCAGTCAAATCACACCCACACAGTCCTGATTAAGGACTGTGTAGCATTAAAGTCTTGATCGATGATACATAAGGATGTTTTTTCCACAACATTATCTTAGTCATGGATATTTAATGTCAGAGAGAAAGTGTCTAGTTGTGCTCAATCATTCTTCATACCATCCATAGTCAGTTGTCTGTTCTTGTTCGTTTAATTAGTTTCCGCCCTCCCTCTGACAGCTACAGACATTCAGCTGATGGCACAAAGGCACTTTGAAAGCACCACAACATATTCTGTCCTTCATGATGCATTTGTGCTCATCTGCGTCCGGACAGTAAACTCCTGTTGTGTTTCAGCTCATTCCCATTAACAACTGCACCTGGCGTTAGGTGATGGAGAAGTTAGATATTCTCGAAGCATCTCTTGACACTCCGTGAGGCTGACACTGCATCTGTTGCCAGGATGGAGTCAGCACCTGTTAACTCGAGGGATGTCAGCTGCAAATTAGCAGCTCAATTATCAAAGCCCTGTTCATACACAATCAATGGCCATATTGGACATCAGTCGACAGAAGACCATTTAGGATGTTTTTTGGCTCCTGCTACGACTGCTTGAGGTGCCCTCTATATTAAATCGTGAAGCTTACAAATGACAGAGCACGTCTTGATTACTCATTTTTAAACTGTGTTTGATTGGCTATAAAGGTGATTTCACCTATTCAAAATCCAATCAGAACGGTTGTATTACCTTATGACATTTTTATGAGTCAGCTTCACTCAAATTTGGCAGATATTTAGTGGTACGTATCGCTCTGATTTTACATCATGAAATCGATTGAGAGGGCTGTACTTAAAACTCTGTGACCACTTTATTAGATACATGTGCACAATCTAATGCAGTCGAACATAAATGTTCTGCCATAACTTTCACTTTAATGTTGGGGCCTGTAATGCCACCTTAATATGCCTGATTTTTTTCATTAACATCCATGCATCATTCCCAGAGAAATTAACAAAAGTTTTGAAAAACGCCCTATCTGGCAATGTTAAAGAAAGTGATAAAACATTCCTGGATCCGTCTTTTTATCCGAGTCCGCACCAAAAGTATTCTGGGACGAGAGTCATCCCCCATCCAAGTTTCATGGAAATCTGTTCAGTAGTTTTTGTGTAATCCTGCTGACAAACAGACAAACAGATGGACATGGGTGAAAATGGAGGAAATAAAACATTAGAAATGTCATAAAGGTAGAATTTAAGACAGATCTGATACATTTTTCACATTAGATTGAACATTTATACCAAATAAAATGGCCAATGAGTGTCTGTCATACATGCTTGCACAGGGTAACCTTCATGCCTTTATGCTTCAATGTTTTAGAAGGTGAATTAGCCAATAGTCTGCAAAAGTGAATGAACCCTTTAAAACATATGGGAAACACAACATAATTTATAAATAGTACATTTGTGGTTAATCAAGCTTTAGTTAAAAGTTAAAATGCTTTATATCCCTTTTTATAAGCAGTTAAAGGTTTATAAACATCAGTTGCAACAACAACAAATAATGGCTTAATAAACAGGCTGCAAAGCATTTCATTATTTGTTGACAATGAAAAAACGATTAACAAAAGTTAAATTAACTAATAATGTATAATTTATTAAGGGTGGTTATTGTGAATTGTTACCAACATACAGTAAACTCATTTCTGCTTGTGCCTCAAACAAAGCATGGCTGTATACGTAGTGACGGCACTCAGACCTGAATTAATGTTGTTTTTGCCTTGCTAATACACTCCATGTGGCTCTAATTTGGTCCAAAGAAATCTGATTTACCTCAGTGAGGGAATCTCCAACTGACAGCAGCGCGAACCTTTACCATTAATGCCATTTTATTGAGAACAGACTGTGTTTACCCCTCATGTGCATTCCATCCCCTTAATGCAGATCCCAAAGCATGTCTGTGTTCTGTTATCAGTGGCAGCCCATGCTATTTGCGCAGGCTTTGGTCTGGACAGTCTGTCTATCCTGTTTTGTTTTTTTTGTTTTGTTTTGTGCTTGGGTCTCCACGCTCTCTTTGTGTGTTATGGTGGTAAAAAAGACTCTTAACAAGTGAATCTGGGAGCGGACGAGGGCAGGCAGACACAGGCAGATTGGCTCTTGGTCAGTGAGAGATGAATGCAGCAGACACTCAGAGGTGGCCGTTCTGAATGAATTGGACGCAGTTGTTTCACCCAAGGGTGACCGTTAGAAGAGGAGGGTTTTTCTGTGTTCGTTTGTTTTAAAAATAAAAAGCTGATTTCTTTTCACATTGAATGCCTCCACTGTTATGTCCAGTCCCCTCAGGAGGAGCTTCAGTATAGTCAACTAAGAGCAGTGAAATATCCATGCGGCTGCAGCAGCCAAATCCCCCTAAGGCAAAGGCAAAGCATCATCCCCCTCTCTCAGCCGCACACACACCTCTATCCAGCACCAGGCTCCACAAACATATTCTGTGTAATGTTGAATTTTTTTTAATTTTTTTTTTTACAAATGTGCCCTGTCAAGCAGCAAGCCTTGCAGACAGTCTCCACACCCTGCTGCATCTGAAGACCCCAGTCAGTCTATCGCTGCATAAGTACGTGTATGACATGTCTCTGTCTGAAGTCAAGCTTTTCAAGCATCCGATGCCAGCTGCCTCTGTCTGTGCCGTGTCTGCCAATCCTCTCTGCTCGCCATTGCTGCCTGCCACATCCTCTTTCTGAAGATAGACTGTGTCCCGCTGTGACTGTGTGCTGTGAGATACTCATTTTACACCCCAAAGCCTGCTCTTCTCTGTCAGTCCTTTAGTGAGGCTATTGTAAGTTGTTGTTAGCTGGCATTAAGCATGGGGTCGAGGCTTGGTTTTACTGTATGTATGTCCTTGTGTTTCATACTGCCAGAGGTCGAAGGAGGACACAGGCCTTAGAGGAGGTTAAGCACAGGGGCAAATTTAAAAATGTTTCTTTGTGGTGTCTGTGTTCTGAGTTGATTTGTTTTGCACCATTTTGTGGCCGTTGTGGGGCTTTGGCTCCCTATTGGCCCTGCCTCGACATTAACAGCAAAATTTCTGCCGTTCTTATGTCCAGTCCATGACTTCATTTCTCCTATGCTGTCTATTCTGTCAGTTTTGCATCTCTTTGTTGTTGTTGTTTGTCATCTCTTTGGGCTCATTTTGCTGCTCTTTATAGTCGTTTCTGCCTCTTTTACGTAATTTAATGACTTTTTTTGTCCTGTAGCCTCCTGTTTTTATCCTCTCTGTGGTCATTTTGCATATCTTTGTGGTTGTATTGGGCCCAGTGCGACATCTAATCGTACCTCTGGCCCCGCTCCTGGTTAAACAGCAATATTTCTGCCTTTCTCATGTCATAATTTAATTTCTCCCTTGATGTCTATTTGTGGTTTAGCTTACTTTTTGGTCCTTTTGCATCACTTTGTGATTGTTTTGGGGAGTGTGCCACATCTAAATACATTCCTGGCCCTGCCTTTGGTTCAACAGCAGGCAATGGTGGTCTTTGACCAATTTTTTCCCTTTCTATCTGTTTGTGGTTTTGCAACAATTTGTGGTCATTTTGTTTTGTCTTTGTTGTTGTTTGGTCTCTCTTTGGTCTTGTTTGCATCCATTTTTGAATCTATAATATAGACTTTTTTGTCCTTTTGCCTCTAATTTTTCATTTCTTTGTGGTTGTTTGGGGCCTGTGCCACCCCTAACCACGCCTCTAGCCGTGCCCCTCATAAAGCAGCTTTCACATTTCTGCCATTTTCTGTCCACGATCCATCATGTCATTCCTTCCATTCTTTTGTTTTTCTTCCTTTTCTTTCTCCTTTCTTATCTACATATTATTCCTGTTTCTCACTCTCCTCGTCTCTGCCTATATTCTGGTCCCTAATTCTTCGACTCGCAGACGCTCACTCTAGCAAGAGGATCATTCCTCAAGGCGTCACAGCTGTTATTGGCATATCGTACAGTTTCATCTTTAAAGTCATAACATTTTCTCTTTTTCAATACGAAGTCCAATTTCTTTCCTCACTTAATTAGACATTAGTCAGCCCTTTAGGGAAACGATAGCAGGGACTGAAATTAATGTGGTAGAAATTGTGTGGTTTCAGGCTTATTATTTCATCAAGGTTTCACGTACAAACATGTGCTCACACACACAGACACACACAAGTCATCCAAATCCAGCATAGCCCTCCTCCGGCTCTTCCCTCCAGTCAGTTGCTTAAATTGTCCTGGTTTAGCCAGGATATGCCTCTCGAAAATGTAGCTGCCAGAGAAAATGTTTCTCTGGACATTTGATGGCCCGCTTATGTATTGAGTAGGATTGAAAATCTATTGAACTGGAGCTGATACGATGTCAGTAGACCATTAAATTTGTGTGAAAAGGCCTCTTGAATGAGCAGATTGAACAAAGCTCTGTCTGTGCCCTGGCTCAGCAGAATGATTGAGTCCACAATTTTCCAGATCATTTTGCTTTCTGAACCGTAAAAACACACATGATGCAGGACTTTCTCTGCGTCTGAGGCAAACTACCATGTCTCTCATTCCTTTATTCCAGTCAACCTTGTTCTTTCATTCTTCTCGTAGGTATCCGTTCCCAACAGTGTTCAGCACATGCAGCAAGAAGGACCTCGCCGCCAGTCTGGAGAAAGGCGTTGGCATGTGTTTGTACAACATGCCCGAGGTCAAGGTGCTCTACGGTGGCCAGAAGTGTGGCAATGGCTACGTGGAGGAGGGAGAAGAGTGTGACTGCGGGGAGCCAGAGGTAAGGCATTCATCTTCACTCGCTTCAGTGGAGTGGATCAGTCTCCAGCACAGTGTTTGGACTGGGCAGCTGTGTATAACTATGTGAATGTGAAACAGTGTGTAAAAAAACAAGTGTTTCTGTGAGATAAACAAAAGTTAGAACAGAAACTAAGTCGTTGGTGAATCAGGATGCAGTGAAGTGTGGTTAATGTGATTCGGAAAATTCCAGGGTGGTCCTTTATACAAAATGCCCAAAAAAACAAAAAACAGGCCTGATTTTCTAAGATTCTCACTTCATTTACAATAAACTGGCCCCTCAAATCAATACGCAAAAGTACCAAATGTGCACTTTTCCAACTTGATTCCCGCCTCTTGTCCAAAGAAAACAATGGTAACTGTCCTGTGTGCAGTGACCCAGGACCACAGCAAACTTCCCGTTAAACTTTCTCTTGACGTTGACGTTGTTATTGCGCCTTAAAAGCATCAAAACCTGCTGTGAAAAAAAAAAAAAGGCTAAAAGCTCAGCAAACCACCCGAGGCCTCCAGTGTAAGTGTTTTATTTACATCACACCTCCTCTGCCACATGTGCTGAACAGTTGTCTGACAGGCTGCCATGGTGATGTCATGTCCTTGTCGTAGGCCCATTAATCAAACCACCGTCCAACTGTGTGACAAAGGAAACAAACAAAAGAGTAATCGGGTCGAAGCTGAAGAAAGGTTTCTTTGGCTGTGCCACCCAAACAACTCTGACACTTTGTTTCCCGCACACAACACACAGTAACACAAGACTCGCATGTTGGACGCATGTATCAGTTGCTGTGTCTCATAAAGCTGTAAACCAAAGTAGATTTGATTATAAATATATCACTCAGAATCTGTCGATGTTGATGGATTTCCTCTAGAATATTAGGCGATGAAAACATCTTCAGTTTGCCTGTTTATCCAACCGACATCTAACACCCAGACATGTTTAATTTATGATCATAGAAAACTGAGAAAAATCCTCTTATTTGAGAAGCTGGCATTTTTGCTCGAACCACAATGTTTCAATCAATTATAAAAATTGCAGCTGATTATAATGATCAATTGTTTCAGCTCCACTTGATCTGCTTCTTCCTTATCAAATATAATTAAGTATAGTTTTTTATTATTTGCAGTAAAGTAAGAAAGTTAGAAGTAACCAAAGCTCAAAGATCCACATTAATATCTACCTTCTGTTGGCTGAGAAGGCAGAAACACTGCAGATTCTAGTGGCAGCCTAATAAATATTCACAACGTATAGCTACTACTTGAAAATGAGATCAGCAGAAGATATGAAACGTTGATTAAATATGTATTGGATAGATTGAAATAACAGCTGTAGCCTGCTGAATTTTACACCTTAATATCAGAGGCTATTTACTCTAAATACAGGAGGTCTTGGTGCAGAGCTTTTGAGTTGATAAGCTGAAAATAGTGATATGAGAAAGTGTAGTAGTTTAACGAGGAGGTCTTGGTCTTGTTGAACTCTCGGACTGATTTTCTTTGACAAGGTTTGCAATGAGCACATAAATCAGGCAGCAAAACGGGTTTCATGGTCGCCATTACTGAATATTTAGCAACAGTTTATGATGATAATCTGCTGCTGCTGATGTGTGTCATTGTAACTGGGGAAAGTGACAGTCAGTACCAGCAAAAATTAACCTGCTAACATTTTCTAAATGAAGGGAGAGAAGAAGTTTTATAAGAGGAAAAAGGTTTGCTGTGATTCGTTAATATGGGAGATTAACAAGTTTGGATATTTTGCCCTATAATCCTGATCAAATGGAGCATTGTTTCTGGAAAAAGACTTTTGGAGTGGGCAAATAAATGTTTTGCCATTTTGGCAAACTAACTCCTAAAGGATAGGTTTACCCAAATCATTATCTGCTCCCCTCCATGCTGATGGAAAGTCGGGTGAAGTTTCGTAGTCCATGAAACATTTCTCGAGCTTCACAGCAAAACAGCATTGCAGCAGTCTCCCTAACTGGAATAGATGGAGACTGGTTTTTTTGTTCAAATGTTCAAAAAAATAAACAAAAAAATGAAATGGCTCAACACTTTGATTAAGCCAGATGAGCTGTAGGGAGCCATTTCATGTTTTTTACTTCAGTTGTTCAGGAGAATGTGACAATGCTGTTTTGCTGTGAAGCTCCAAAAATGTTTTGTGGATTCAAAACTTTCCATCCGTATGGAGGTTAGTAGATAATGGCTGAATATTCCCTTTCTGGTGAACTTAATCTGCCAAACCTGCCTGGCTCAACAATGTGTTTCATTATTTAGTTAAGTGGTGTTATGACTATGTGCTCCATCATCACGCAACCCTAGGTAGTATTTAAATGGAGTCATTGTGTTTGACCACCAACGAACCAACTGTATACTTTACATTTGCCAGCTCCATCCCTGCTATATTTCCCCCTCCAATAATCCCCATGATATCACCACAGAGAACCTTCATGTTTTATCTGCCAGCCCACTTAAACCGAGAGATTAAAGCCACCTTTCCCCTCCTCTCTAAACAATACGCTTGCGTCAGGGCCAAGAGGTAAACAGCCAGACTCATAAAACCACACATCAACTGAAAATTAGACGTCAAACAATCCAGTTGCCTCCAGTTCCAAGCCTTCAACACGTCTTGTCATTACCTTAGAAGCCCCACAAGCCGCCACATCGAGAAAAGATAAATGATCGTGGGAGTTGTTTTCTGCGATGCGTGACACTACTTGGAAAACAAAGCTCATGTGTTTGGGCATCCAATAAAAGATAAATATTGCAACACCTCCCTGAAGTCTTTTACAGCATTAACTCCCCTTTCAACTTCTCCTTACGGACCCTCTCTTGTCAGTTCCCTGCCGGCGGCCAGCTGAACTTGTCGTTGTAGTGAAGAGTCTACAATCGTCCTCTCTTAAGGGCTTTCAAATCCCACTCCTGCTTGTGTCCATGATATCCTCATAGTCAACAGCGATATCTTTCCAATCTTGACATCAGATTTGAAGATTTTAACAGACACCAAATGCTACGCCTGATTTCTACAGTTTTCTTAAATGGGTCATTGCATTATACACACTCCTCTTTCGACAAGTCCAGAGGTCTCCAGAGCTCCCAAATTCAAAACATATGTGCTTCAGTAAATGTGTCTCAATGTCTTAGAGGTCTTGAGGTCAGGGGAAGAAAGGCTGGAAACCCCCGGACAGGAAGTGCCCTCTCTTGACCTGGAAGTCTTGAAATGACAGACACCAGCTGACAGAGGAGCTCCCGAGCGATGATCAGGTTCACATGTTGTTAACTATATGTTTTCTTTCCCCTAAATCAGGAATGTATGAATCCATGCTGCAACGCCACCACATGCACCCTCAAGGGAGACGCTGTGTGCGCCCACGGACAGTGCTGTGAAGACTGCAGGGTAAGACTTTTCATGCAGGCCTTGGTCTGTATTATGCATTCTCCTTCCACTTTGGACTTCATTTTCTGATTAAAATGCCCAACCGCTGTTCTCATAGCTGAAAAAGGTCTGAAATTGTATTTCCACTGCTCCTCTGAACATCGCACAAAGCTTTTCTCTGCGGAGACGGACATTTTTCATTTCCAAACTCAAGCGTAAAGACCTAGAACTTTCTGAAACTCTTTTAATTTACCCTGGTAGGTTATTAAGAGACTCATAATAGTGTGCTCTTGGATATAATGTAATATCTTTGGTCAGTTCATTCTAACTTTGTATATTTTACCTCAATAGGCAGGTTTCATTAGAGAACAAGGTCTCAAGTTGGATTGCGTAAAGTTAATCTCCACTGAGTTGTGAGTGGTTTTTGCTTTATCATGGAAATCGTCTTCCTAAGTATCTCAGATACGTGTCCTCTCTTTGAAAAGGAACATTTGTTGAAGATGATTAAACGATTAAATCTTCCTGCACAGACCTCCATTTTGTCGCAAATGAGTCCTTCGCTATGATTTACACGAAACCGTGTTTGACCTCGTGGCATGAGACGACAGAAGTGTATAATGTTCTACATAAGCAAGAGCCTAATGCTGTAGGCGTTCATACAATGAGTGTATAGCTCATTCTGGACATAAAAACGAGCTGGCAATTTTTAAATTAAAATTACGATGGCCTTCTGACAGGGTCAGATCTACTTCCAACATGGCTCAAACCGCAGTTCACATAAAGGCCAGGCCAGCACAAGGTTAAGTATGCAGGGAGATGTAGTAAAGAGAACTGAAAGTTGTGCACAGAGAAGAAAATACTACATTGTACTGTAGTGTACATGAGTACTTAGCGTTCAGTTCAGTCTAATTAATGTGTTTTGTGTTTTTTTTCCACCTTTGTGTTTTGATGCAAAAGAGATAAATAGGCCTTTGAAAATCAATAACAGTAATAATCACAATAAACTACATTTCTAACATTCTTCCATGCAGTGTGATTACAGTGTGAATATGGAGCCAAACATAAAGGATGTGAGCAAACAGAAATGAAATCAGAATCAACCCAAAGTCTTCTCTCTGGTCTCTAAAATCAATTTAAACTGCTTACTATTATTAGGGGATCCACCAGTGAGAAGTCAGAGTGATCATCCTTCACACTCATGGTGGTCATTAATTATCTTTCAACCGCAAAATCAATTTAGAAACCCATCACAGCTGCTGCCTGCGAACAACTGAGAACACTTTCTGTCCTTTTTAGCTACACTAGCAACATACTGTACTTCTGTGGATGGCAATGTTGCTCCACCGCTTTGGTCCAGACTGAAATATCTTAACAACTATTTAATGGATTGTCATTAATTTATGCACTGACGTCCATGTTTCACTGAGGATGAATCCTAATGACTTTGGTGATCCCCTGTCTTTTTATTCAACACAACCATGAGGGTTACATTCATGGCCTTAGTGAAATGTCTTGCTTCTCACATTCATGCTCCCCTTTGAACTTGGTTATCATTGCAACTGCTTGTTAACATGCTAATGTTAGCATTTAGCCAATGGAATGATACATGGAAGTACATCCACTCCAAATGCTGTACTTAAGTACAGTTTGGAGGTACTTGTGCTTCACTTGAGTATGTCCATTTTCTGCTACTTTATACATCCACTCCACTACATTTTGGAGGTAAATAATAGAGATGCACCTATTTCCAAGTATGACCTGCCGATTCCGATTTTGTCTCTTTCTAAGAACTGTAATTAACAGCATACACAAATGATATTTCCAGAAAATGACTTTGGTTACTTAAGTACATTTAATTTCAGATAGTTTAAGACTTTTACTTAAGTACTATTCATGTGTGTGACTTTCATTTGTTAAAAAAAAAAATATATAGTAATATTTCAACATGATGTTGTTACTTTTACTCAGGTTTGACTCTCAGGTACTTTTTACAACACTGCATGTAGCTCTGTGCCAAAATAACTCTCACAGAGCAGCTAGCCTGGCTGTAGATTTTCTGGCTTGTTTCACTCCATCTAGGACACCAGGTGCCAATTACGCCCAAGCATTGTTGTTGTATTTGTAAGATTCCTGTCATGTTTCAGTGAAGACATAACAGAATATTTACAAAGCCCGAACGCCTCGACTTTAACAGATAGATGAAGTCAGCAATGTTGCAGATCCGAAAGAGCTTACTGCACCGTTTATGTTTACAGCTGAAACCAGCTGGCACACTTTGTCGAGAGTCCGGTAACTCCTGCGACCTGCCAGAGTTCTGCACTGGCGCCAACCCTCACTGTCCGGCCAACGTTTATCTGCATGATGGGCATGCCTGCCACAACGTCGAAGGCTACTGCTACAACGGCATCTGCCAGAATCATGAGCAACAATGCATCACCCTATGGGGACCAGGTAAATCAAAGTTGGACTGTGTACATAATCCTCATGTATATAAAGGAAACCTCCACTTCATTTTGGTGGTTATAATTTTGTATTTTTCTTGTTTATCTTTGTGTGCAGGAGCCAAGCCTGCCCCAGGGATATGCTTTGAGCGAGTCAACTCTGCAGGGGATCCTTATGGGAATTGTGGGAAAGACTCCAAAGGCTCCTTTGCCAAATGTGATGCGAGGTAAGACTCTGCAGCTGCACCGATGCGGTAGAGGTGCGGGGAGAAATCACTGTGCAGAAGAAAACTGATTATCTTAAGTGGTGTCATTAGCAATCATCATTACGGTGTGAAATCTGACATGTGATCTTCAAACAAAAGTTTACATGGGTGAAGAATGTAATTGGAGAAAGATAGCAGCTAATTACGTTCTGAGGAAGTATTCATGAATCCTTTCATGCTATTCTTGTTGGCTAATTGTGCTAAAGATCTTCTCCCTTTGGGTGAATTCTGTAATCAAGCTCTTTGTTAATTGATGTAATTGCTTTAATGGCCGGAGGACTGAAGCAGTACAGCTCTCTTCAGCACTCTTTCATCTTTCTCTACAGTTACTTATCTTTGTCTGTGATTGACAGGCCTTTATGTTTTACACTTTTTTAATTAAGTGTTTTACTATCTGTTTTTTAATGTTTGTGTGCACTTATGTGTGTTTCTGCTTTTGTCTGTGTGTGTGTGTGTGTGTGTATGTTGTATGTAGGGATGCAAAGTGTGGAAAAATTCAGTGCCAGGGAGGAGCCAACCGGCCAGTGATCGGAACAAACGCTGTTTCCATCGAAACGAACATCCCGCTACAAGAAGGAGGCCGTATTCTGTGTCGGGGAACACATGTTTACCTGGGTGATGACATGCCTGATCCTGGACTGGTTCTGGCTGGGACAAAGTGTGGAGACGGCATGGTGAGTTCATCATTTAACTGGGTACAGACCGAAGGTTGTATTTAATTCCTCTTCTCTTAAATGCTTAAGACTCAATATTGTCGGAGTGGTTTATTGTCTTATAACCACAGGATGCAGCTACAGCATTTGTCCTGTAGCAATCCCAAAAGGCAGACTGTTCTCGCCTACTGTAGTATCCCTTTGGGTGCTGAGCAAATTGTCCTGCAGCACAGAGCCGAGGCAGGGAGGGGCTGTTCTCTCTAAAGGAAAGAGCAAATAAAATTAACTCTGAGTAAATCCAGTGATCCATATGTACACATCATGCTCAGGACTGGACAACTGGACAGGCCGCTTCTGGAAACCAGTTAATTTATCAGGTGTGGCTCTCAACTTTTCTCCAATCATGTGCTGCCCTCAAAGCCCTTTCTCACCACACCAGTGACATCAGAGAGACTTCTAGCTTTGAACAGGAGCACTTGCCTCCTTAATTGCCTCCAGATCTGTTCTCCGTCCTACATTAATGGCAAACTGGTTGTGATAGCATATAATATGAGGCCCATATGGGCAGTGTCACCCTCTTGCAGCCTCATATCAGTAAGTAAACAGATTAAAATTCATCTTTACTGCAGCTCCATAGCTTAAACTTCCAAAGTGCTTGAAGCTAACTTAACTTATTTGCTGAGTCAACTGGCCTTTGTACTCTCCTGATGCTACCAGGTGTAATGTCGTTAAGGTGCATATACAGCAAGGCGGTCGGAGTAAATACTCAGTGCCTGAGGAGACATCCACACAACAGCTCCTCTGGTTCTCCCTGAAGGAAATTTGAAAAATCAAGTTTTGCAGGACATTGTGCTTTCTCACCATTTCCTGTAATGATTTTTATTGTAATGTAATTTTTTTCTGACACATTTAGAGATGTGTCAGAAGAGGTCAAGAAGTCATAAGGCCTACACAACGGACCTCCCCCACCATATAGAACAAAACAATAATAAATGTAACATACAGCACATTACATAATTCAGGGAAATGCAACAAAAACTTAAATGCAAGTGACAACACATAAGCACAAAACCTAACCAATCAATACACAAGGATCCAATAAATAGAATACATACATAGAAATACATAGAAAAGGAAAAAATATATACAGTGTTCATACAAGAAATCATTAGATTTCATGAATTAAATGTGATGACAGTTTGCTTTTTAAAAATGTGCAATGATGATGAGCTCTTATCAACGTGTCCTTTAGCACTCTATATCTGTACAGCATCATATTTCAGGGTGTACTCGCCATATTTTGTTATTAAAACAGTGTGGTTAAGATGATCTCTTTTGTAATATATGAATGAAATTTAATTTTATAAAGGTTTCTAAATGATGATGGTAGAGAAAAACACACCCCTTTCTGATGAAAATGTATTTCATACTAAAAGAATGTTCAGTTTGAAGTTTGTGAAGATTTAATTATTTGGCCAAACAATTTTACAATAACTCAGATTGTGATAAGCTAAAGTTAATAAAACATACTGAAAATATTACGCAAGTTATGACACATGGCCTCGAACTGGCCAGACAGCACTTGCTTCTTTTGCAAACAGCCACGATGTTCACTCACAGCTATTGCATTTGCCAAACCCCCTGCGGCTGTGGATTTATTGTCTGAAAGGCTAGAGCTCTGTCTACGTGGCTGAAATTTAGCCAGAAGTTTGAGGGCAGATGAGGGCTGGGTGGTGTTGTCACAATACTGGAATTTCTTACTTCGATACAATACCTTGAAAAATATCGATACCATGTTCAGTACCATGGGGGAAAATGTATTAGAAGATAAATATAACATCCTATTATCACATTAGTTTCTTTGTTTTCCAATTAAACTTCTGATTTGTTTAAAGATAAGAAAACTGCAGGTATACTCTGCTATCTGAGCAGGAAACCTGCAGTATGCATCAATCATGCACCTGCTGCTTTATGGCAAAGACACTAAACGTGTGCGCGTACAAGTCAGATATTATCTTCTGCCATTGAGCTGTACACACTTCGTCTTAGTTTTTGTAGTCACCTTTATTTGCTTTCCATTTCTGCACTTGCTTAATGATGCTTTTCCCTCTTATAGGTGTGCCTGAATCGACAGTGCCAGAATGTCAGTGTCTTTGGTGTGCATGAGTGCTCTAGGAAGTGCAATGGACGTGGGGTGAGTGCAGAGTGCCTACTAGCTCAATATTTAGTGTTAAATTATGCACCGTAGCCTGTGAATCAGTGGAACAGTCCTGTGTGGAGTCTGTATTTACCCATTTAGTCACTTTTTGACAAACAGAATTAAGACTGTCTCCCTGCCCTGTAATTGCACACAATAGCAGAGCAATGGTGTATTTACAGTGGAGCCTGTGAGTCATGGGCAGCTGCTTCTTTTCTGTATGATCAATCTCGATTGTCCCACTGAGGTTAAATCAATCCCATTTAACATCATCATTTATGTTCTGTGTGTAGTGTTGTTCATCATCTTCTTACTAGACAGTTAGAGAAGACACAATGCAGCACTGCAGGGAGAGACCACAGTAGGCGTTGTGTTGGAGAATAAAAGTAGCTCTTCCTGCCAAGAAATGATCACCTTTCTCCTTTAATAATTCATCAGGGGGTCCTTTAATATTTTATTTACTTTGTTGTTTGGTTTTTAGAATCAAACACTCACCAGGGGCTGAATCAGCTTACTGTAACCTCTGACCGTCACTGCATGTCATGGTTATACATGCGATAAAGTGATAAATTACAATAAGAAATAAAAACCTTGATACTAAAATCGTTTATATTCCTTAAACTCTTGCATGTCATAAGTAACCAAACAGCCTCGAGCAGAGCTAGAAGATGTTAAATACCTTCCCCTACTTACCTTGCAAGTGTTTGGGTCAAACATGGAGGGACGGATGAATACATTCAAGCCTGAACTGGGAAGGTTAGAACAGCCTTTGTTACACTGAGGCTCATCTGGAGCTCAAAGGGAATATGCTAAAACACCAAACCTTGGATATTCAACACCAACATGAAATCAATGCAGCTCTACTGTTCAGAAACACATAGAACAATATCCTCTCCCATCAAAGTCCAGACCTTCGTCAAAAAGGGCTCTAACATGGAAGCCACAGGGCAAGAGAAAACAAAGAAACCAAGAGACAACTCGAGGAGGTCAACAGAAACTCGGCAGCAGGAACTAAGGACCATGAGCTGGAGAGGAGCTGTGAATGAGTTGTGCTTCATTAGGAGAGACAGATATAATATGTAAGAACTCTGCATTAGAATGTCTACTGACAGCTAGACCTTTATTATATATTCTGACTTTCTCTCAAACCCAGAGAAATCCAAAAGTTTACTCAAGGTAAAATTGTGTTTCATCACTGGAATAAAGTACATTTCCCCTCCAGCTCCAGTCGACATTACAGAACACAGACACCCGACAATGGACCAGATCGCTGCTGCAGTCGGGTTGATAGACAAGAGTGAAGATAAATCCACTTTTTAGTCCCAAAAGTTAAAAAGTTATTTCTCAGCTCTCCTCCCGTCAGTAAACAACTGCAGATCAGAGCAGAATCCGACATCACTGAGGGTGATTATTCCAGAGTCCCCAAAGCTGCAAATCAAGTCAAGTGAGTTAAACACAACCGAATATTATGGTGCTCAACAACAAATAAAACTTTGTAGTTGCCATTTGATCAGCTCAGTGCAGTAAAAATAATCACATGAAGATGCTTTGCAAGCGAACTGTAGTAGAGAGAGATGGCTTCCCATCGAAAGTCTGGACTTGAGTTGCATCTGTTCTCCCTCAGACATATCTGCCATTTTCTCGAACACATCACACACTGCGAGACCTGCCTGGAAAAGTAGTACCGCTCTGAATTTACTGTAAGAGTTTGAAGAATACTGTTTGCCTTGATCTCATCTCACTTTATCTTGCAGTGCACCTGTGTTCAGATACGTTGGTATCTATATTTGTTTTTTATTAAGCCTTTTTATACGTTGTATAACCATATCAACCAGACATCTTTGAGAAATGGATTAAAATGTGAAGTGGGATCTTTCACTATAAATAAACTACATGGATATGGGAATTGTCTGCGTCATATCATATCTGATTTATATGATATGTTTCAAATATATGACGTGTACGTAGACATTTTTATGATATACAGTGGATATAATCTGTCTCTGCGCAATTGTGTTTTTGTATCCATCTTCATCTTGACTTTTAATTCTACACAAGAGAGGCAGTTGATAATAACCATATCCTTGTGACAAACACTATTAAGAGATTGTTTTTGCTTCGGTTTTGTAACATTTCCCCTTCACACACACATAAAACTCTCCCAAATCATACCTCCCTCCAAGCCCTCAAGTGCCTCTTAACCCCATCGCCTTTCACGAAGGAGTATGGCCTGGAGGCAGAGAAGGCACTTGACTGTACGTCTGTGCTAAATGTAAATCCCCCACAGCTGCACAACTCCCCCTGCACCTCACTCCCTCCTCATCCTCCCTTCAACTGACAGCTGGACTGCGTTACCTCGCCAGGGATTCCTCCTGGATCAGACTTCTTGCTCTGGAAACCTGAGGCATCACGGGACGGACTCTCCCATGCACATGTTTTATCTATTATGACTCTTAGCACACACACAGCCAGTGTCCTCTTCTATCGAAAGCCACTCCGACTAACTGAATTGAGTGGCTTACTCATAAAAAATAAACCAATTCAGTTTTCATCTTGTTATTTGGCGATGGAGGCTTTGTAGAGGGAAATGCATCATTTATATCTAGTGTTTAGCTTCTAGGAATACAAATGCCTTTTGATCCTTCTTGACACAGAAGAAAGGAAGTAAAACTACCTTTTATTGCAGGTGTGCAACAACAAGAAAAACTGCCACTGTGAAGCACACTGGGCTCCTCCATTCTGTGAGAAAGCAGGCTTCGGTGGGAGCATCGACAGCGGGCCAATGAGACTGGCAGGTAGTGCGGACGATTTAATCTCTATCCTCGCTCATCTAGACAGAGAGACAACTCAGAAATAAGTAACAACACAAAGCTGCACCAGCTGCACCTTGTACAACTCTTTTCTTGCAGAGTCAGTAGTAGATTGATGTCTGGTTTGGACTGGAGCGTAACTTTCCTAGAGCAACACAACTCCCCTTCCACCCAGCAATACATTACACAGCACAGTCTGCAGTCGTACAAGAGAAAGAGAATGAATTTAAGTGCTCAGAGTGAAGAACAGGAATGAGAATGTGAATTACAAACTGTGCTGCTGACCGTGGCCTCGCTGTAACGGTCTTTGCGTCATGTCTTCTCATTGTTCTGTGCTGTAGATGTGCGTGTGTGTGTATTAATGTGCGTGTTGTCATATATGGCATCAGCCGACAGTGTGGTCATTACCGTGTCGATCCTGGTCACCCTGATCAGCCTCCTGGTAACAACCGTGGTCGTCTTTCTGAAGAGGAAGACTCTGCTGCGCCTCCTCTTCACCAATAAGAAGAGCACGTTGGAGAAACTCAGGTGAAAATCAAAGAGCCAGTGAGGGTTGATGTGGGTCATGGTGACAGTTCAGTTTATTGGATTAACATCACAAGTTTAGGTCTTGTTCCTGCCGTCTTCTTTGAGAGTGAAATGATTTCTCTCTTCATTGATTTTAAATCCTTTTACTTTAAGAAACACCTGACAGTTTGGCTCCAACATCTTATTTTCAACAAAGTCAAGTCAATTTGTTAAGACTCAGGTTTTCGCTTGGGTGCACCCTAAAGGTTAAACATAACATTTGGCAAAAAAGGTTAATTCTTGTGTTGTGTAGAAAACATATAAACACTCATGCTCTGTTAATTAATTTGAGTGCAGTGATTTCCCAACACCCAAATGTGCAGCTTATCTTAAAGGTGCAATAATCGAAATATGAATAAAAGCGTCGACCCAGCACCGTAATTCAAAAGACTGCTAACACTTTGTTTTACTTTTGTCATATTCTCTCAAGTTTCATGAAAAGAGCCAGGTAATTGGGGTGTAATTACAGGGAAAATATCCTTTGTTTAAATCGGTACACTTTCACTTTGTTTAATTTCAAATTAATTACCAGTGTCACTCCTGAGTTTTGTAATCAGTGCACAGTAGGTCATGCAAAGCAATGTGAAACTTGTCTACAGGCAAGTTTCCAGTAATTGTAAATGAATAATTCAGCATTATTTACTTTTTTTTCTTGTTTTTTTTCTCTGAGATTTCCTGTTTCCCCCTTTTCCCACCAAATAACAACCAACTTCTCTCCAGGAGATTTCCTTGGAAATTACAGATGCTTAAAATTTAGCCTGACTGAAAAACTTCTGACTCCCTCGCTCACTCAATTTGACAAGATTTTGTTATGATGTTTCAGTTTTAGTGAGTTATACAATCTATCTGAAACTGTTCTTGTTCATATTAGTGTTATTTTATAAGCAGAAATCAAGCCTGTATGTTCAATTACGATCAGCTGAGGAGCACAAAAGTCTTTATTTTTCATCTTCAGTAAAACTTTGTGATTCTACATATAAACATATATGATCAGGCAACCTACAGTTTGGACCTTTTAAAGCTAAAACTTGTGTGTTGAAGTATTTCTGCATAACATTAATGTTTCATGACTCAACAAGCAAGAGGTCAACTCTCAAAAAGGCATCTAATATGCCAGCTGATATGTTTTGATCAGAGTTGATTGACAGCGGCCTGGCAACATAAACAGGCCGCCTACGAACGGTCATCACAATTTGACTCAGATGTTGCTAAACTTTTCTTCTGAAGCCGTTAAATTCTTGTGTATGTGAGTAATCTTTTCAAAAGCGGGGAAAACAGACCTTAAGTTTCAATAATCATTATCTTAGAAACACAAAAGCGTTCATTTTTCATCTGCAGTTAAACATTGTGATTATACGTGAATCTATAAAAAAAAAAAAAAATCTACCTGAAATGTGACAAAGAAAACCTGCAGACTGAACCGTTAAGTGCTGTTGTTGTGTTCATAGATCTGTGGAGGCCAACAGACCGACCAGCCCCATCAGGACTCAGTCCATGTACAGGCCCACGCCACAGCGCAAGCCTCCACCCAAACCCTCTACAGCCAACATTTATAAGGTGAGTCGCTCCCTGCAAAATAAAGCTTACACATACACTGTATATATGTGTGTGTGCGTGTGTGTGTGTGTCAGGCCGTTTGATTAGATTGTTTAGTAATCGCACTCAAGTAGATCCATTCAGTAACCTGTGACAGAGCCTGGGTTCAGAGTTGTCATGCTTTCCAGGCTTGTTGACTAAACAAGATGAAGGCAAGCCGGGTAATTGATTCAGCCTCGCTATATCTCTCTCTCGAAGAAATATTAATTACGGTGCTATTGCTGTCAGGACGCAGAGAAACTTTAATTGAGACTCAGGATGTTGTTATTTCAGCCCCCTTTATTATTTGTTTGTGATAAAAAAAGATTTTTTTTATGAGGAGACTGCGCAGTTGATTGATTCAGGCGGGGGAGGAAAACAGGCTTTGATTTGTTTGTTGGAAATGATAAGCACAGAGGGAGATTACCTATCATTTGTATGTGCATGACAAACTAAAGCTACATGCATTTGTATGCATGAGTGCGCATGTGTGGATCTGATTTGTGTTTGCACTCGCCTGTATCTGCAGCAACGGAGTACAAACGTCATATCTAACATCATAATTGAGTGTAAAAGTTCATCCAGATTATGTGTAGAAGTATTCAGTCCACCAGAGTGACTTTTTGGAACGGCCTGACAGTTCTTATTATGGTCACCACTTCGCTGATGTCCAGATGTCAGTCAGCATCACAGCAGCTCTCTTTGCATTGTGTGTGCGTGTGTGTATGCGTGTGTGTTTTTGTCCAGCAGCCAAATCCTTTCTGGCCATTTTAGGTGTTATTGGTTTGTTCTGGAGCGGAGGGCTAACAGCTGGTCAGGACATGTGGTCAGACGCTGGCTTTTACAATTTCAGAACGTCATATCTAATAATGTTGTTTTTCCAGTTTTATGACTGGCTCTGACATCAGCTATTTCACACTAATGAGAGCTTCGTGACTGCAGCGCTTTTCATGCCTGCTCTACACCTGAATATCTCCGGACAAGACAAGGGCTGCAACTAATTACTTTATTTCCCTGCTGAAGTTCACACTATTTGTTTTATAAATGGATCTGCGAGGTGTCAGAAAGTAGGGAGAAAATGCCCATCGCAACTCCCCCGAGGCCAGTTTAACAGCTTTAAATCAGAGGTCTTCACAAGTGCAAAATGTGTGGAAAAACCACCAGGACCAGGACAAATGCATTAATGCATTTATTTAAAGCAACATTACGAAGAAATTGAGTGCAACACCACATCTGTAACAATTTGTCAGATGTAATGTAGGTGCAAACAAAACTCATTACATCATACTGTAACAATGTTACAGTATGTGTTGAAAACGTTTATCTTGAAGTAAACATGTAAGTAACACTGTGATTCTATGATCTCACTGAAGTTACATAGTGCAGAAACAAGTGATGGGGGGCGGAGTGGCTGAGACAGAGACACCATTCACCTTATTACAAGACACTGTACCATCAAAATGATTTTGAAGCTGATATTTTAGGTAAAAACGTTTCATAACGTTGCTTTGATTTCCAATCATTTAAACATTGTGACGTTTTGCTTGATGAAAGACAAATCAGTTTTCCATTCATTTTCTGTTGAAGGACAACATTTCAGGAGGTACAGGACTGTCTGTGGTTGTGAGAGTGGATGAGTAAAATTACAAGCAAAAATATATTTGTAAAACTTAACAGCAGTGTCTTTTCCCAGAGAGCATGACCCGTTTACTCAAGATTAGCCACAGACCTTGTTGTCAGCAGCTTCATGTAGGAACTATTTTCTTTCAACCAAACTACTCACCGCGCAGAAGCAAGTGTGTATCTACTCTTGGACGAGAGGGTTGGGGTCGTGACAGCGCGGGATGTGAACATTAATGGTGTCCTCCTCGACTGAGCTGTAACGTTAGCTAGCTTAGTTATGATGCACGCGTAAGGTAGTTGACAGATTAAAGAAAAACACGTCTAAATGTTAAAGGATTGCTTAATACCATCTAGCTGCCTCAGTTTCATGGTCCTGGTATTGGTCATGCTGGTTCTCAGTCACACTGTCATGACCTACTGGAACACTTGAATAGAGCAGAGTCATCGTTAATGTCATGAGTAACACCTGCTATTCCTGCTATGACAAGTCAAAATGTCTGCTTTGACGAGGCTAATGTGCTGCATCCATAACAGATGACACATAACTGCTGCCATTACTGTAAAAAAAACCTTCCTCTCATCCTCTTTTCAGCCTTCTTTCCTGAGCGCGGAGCCTCTTCTCCCTCCACACAACTTCCACTCTCACAGCCTGCGCAGACTGCCCCTCTACCAGCCCCTGCACATCAGCCAGCCCATGCCGGTGTCCCTGAGCGTGGGTCAGCCCACCCTGCCTCGACTCCCAGCCCACCACAGGGTCCTGCCCGCCCACACGTCCCTCTCGCCACCTCGAGTGCCACCTTTTCTCAGCCTGCCACGCCAGCAGTCGTCGTACAGAGTGGACCAGGTTTGTGTGATGAAATGTTGATTACCTCAGTGGTAGTATTGCTCAGATCTCCCCTTTGTGTTGACTCTAGAAATCATAAATTCTCCATTTTGTAGCTTTGACTTTGTCATAGAGAGTCTTGCAATACTTTTAAATGGGAATTTTTTTTTGTAGACTACAGCCTTAATGGACCATACACATAGCATAGGCCATTAAATCCAAGTTTTGTATATTTTACTGTACATTACTCCTGACCATTTTCTAAACCATATCATAGCTTTCTGCGTTGGTTTTCCACAACATATTCTAGGCAGACATCAGTTTTATTTCATTTTTAATGCGGAGGTTTAAAAATAAACCCACGGAAACTTGAAACTCTCCAGAAACAAGTCAGAGAGAACATTTAGTTTCCTTTTTTTTTCCTTTCGTCAAAGTTACATTATCATTTGATTGCGCCGAAACCTTTGTGGTGCGTTTTCAAGTGTTGCAAAGAAAGCATTAGCAACATGGCTACCCCAAATCAAAAAAACAACCATAAGAATACCAGTTTGACACGGAAACTCTGATCTCAGTGCTATGAAAAAGGCAGAGTAAAACACCTGGCTGTATAAATACGTAGGCAGGTTGTGTTATTTTCTGATCTAGTAGAAAAAATGCAGTTTTTTTAACTGTCTCAAGTTCTGGTGCTAAGGGGGAACACGTATCAATGACACTTTGACACAACACTGGAGCGCCTTTGATCGAGTGAATGCCCGTCCATTCACTCTTGCTCTTCACAATGGCAGACGCATTTCCTTTGTACCATAATTCGACCTTCATCTATCTTGGAAAATTCGAGCATAGTGGCAGACTGAAAAGCATAGTGACGGCGAGGGGACCGATCTATATGTGGATTGTGGCCAGTTTAAGGACACTCTGGTATCTGAGATTTGAGTCTGCAAATAAAAAAGCAGAGGACTTCAAATCCACGTTGGCTTAAAAGATGAGATCGAAAGTTAATTCTTGACCTTATAAAACTGACAGAAAAATCTCACATCTGGTTTTGGGATAAAAATCTACATTTCCATGATTACTTAGGGTAATTATGTCAACTACTATTTCTAAGCTCAAGATTACTTTATGGAGCCATATGATGGATTTACTGATTTCTCAGATGTCACAGTTTCCTTGGACACGCTGATGAAGAGCTTTAAAATCAGTCCCTGCTCACACGGCATTACCATTAATACAGTTTTAACAATATCTAAAGCAGAAAATGTGCTCGCTGTGATGGATTACCTACGTCAAGCGGATGTTAATTCTCATGATTATCGTGACATACTGAAATTAACAGAAAGCAGTGGAATGGTATGGAAGGTAGGGAATCAATCTGAAAACCTGAGCTACTCTTTAAAAAAGCTCTGCAGTAATGTGAAATATATGCAAATTGTAGTTAATGATCTAAAGCATGTACATCCACCTGTATGGTCGTTTGTTAAAGGTTGTAGCAAAGTGTTAGATACAGACAGAACTCATTGCATTTCTGCACTGCGGTCGGCTCGCTCGTCCACCTATCGACAGCGGAATTCAATCCGTCTCCCTCCCCGCGACCCAACTCCTGAGTAAGGCGCTGCTTTGTGCCGAGCCAGCAGTATTGGATGCAGTGGAGATGGTAAATCCATCTGTCCGCTGGATTTGGTTGTGGATCCAGAGCCTGATACGTTCTGGTACCCGCTCAGCACGGAGAGTCCTGTTGAATGTTGGCACTGTGTGAGACACAGCAGGGCGCACGGATATTTGACAGATGTGTGCTGCTTTGAAAACAGGAAGAGTTTAGCTTTGTGCTTTGGCACTTTGTGTCTGCTGGATGAAGATTATCACAGAATCACTGATGCAAAGCCAGAGCATGAATGAATTAGAGGGAGGCGCAAAGAGAGCCAATTTTTATATACGTCCAAGGTAAATCAATCAGGTGAGCAGCAGCAGGGACATAACCAAGTACATTTACTTTCCTCAAGTACAAGGTTGAGCTACTCCATACTTCTACTCCACAACATTTTGAAGGCAAATACTGTAAACTACAAAGAGGTAAAAGGATTAAATATTTCACAAAAAAGTGATTAGAGAAAAGTGCCAACAGGAGAACTTCTGCTTGCCTCCACTCTTAAAAATCTTTGTGTTGTGGTGGAGGCTGATAGTTTCTGTTAGCGGATACCATTTCTAAACTAACATTAGCTACTGTTTCTCTCTGTTAGCAAAGCAGAGAGAGGCTCTGAGACGAAGTACTCAAAAATGTCACATCCGAAAATCCGACAACTCCTCAAAGTCCAACAGCATCAAACAAGTTAAACAAATGTCCACAGGCTTGTATAGGCAGCTGAGAGAGACGGGGAACGTCTCATTTTTCACGTCCAGTACAATCCGCTCACACACGACCAATAAAAAAGTGATAAATACATGTAAATTGCTGCACATTGTTACATAGAGCCCCTGCAGGACTTTTACTTGTAATGGAGTTTTTTTTACTTTGTTACAGTGGCAACCCCTGTGCAGCAGAAACAACTGGCATCACATTCAGCATTGCAGCACATCACCCCTAATTGTTGTGAACGTGTGCCAACTAAAGATGCACTTTAGCTGAAAGGCCACTGTTTGCTTTATAAATAGGCTGCCCAGTGGCCTGCCAAAACAATGAAACCCTGCTACCTGCTCATATCTACCAGCTCATTTTGCTGTAATGAAACAGATGGAGCAAGTAGAGATGGCAAATGCAGTGTAGGTCAGAAACAGGAGAGAGCATTCTGTTGAGATTTAATAACAGGCCAGCGAGGACGTGCAGAACATCAATCCTCGGATAGAAAGTGTATTACGCTCTTATTGTAATACTTGACACAGCCTCCCCTGCTGTCTGTGCCAATATGTCTTATTTTAAAAGACTTTTTCGCAGCCTAGCTCATGCCTGCATGCCATTTAATGTCGAGGTGTTTCCAGGGGAATAAATCCCACACTGCATTTATTACAATGAGGTGAAAAGAAAAACAGTGTGGCAGCTGAGATTTTTCACAAACTGACCCGCGTGCTGAGGAACAACACATATCAGATACCCACGTAGTCAAATAAACGTGAAGCAAATCAGCTCAAATGCTGTTCAGGCGCTCTGAAAAAGGAGAACCGAGGAGTAAAAATCGTGCCTTTTCCCTAAATGTCATCTTTTTCTGGAACTCAGAAAAATTACTTTGTTTTTTGCCAGACAACCACGCATTTTTCAGTTCCTCCGGTGGGTTTTGAAAGGTGCTTGTAAGCCCAAGGCTCATAGATCTTTCTCAAGCCACAGAGGACAGTGCAATCCTTCATTTTGAATTAAGACATGTGAACACCACCAAGACTCCAGTTACAGTGTGAGGTTTTCTGCCAAGAGCGGCATTAGAATGCACATGGGTCCTAGATTATTCTTGCATTTGAGTGGATGCATCTGTCCATTTACATCTTAGTTTCCCTCTGTCGGAAAAAAACACCCTGATTTTGCGTTTCTGGAGGAGTTATTTTCACTAAACTATCCATAACTCACGCGTGTTGGTTTGCTGGGAATTAATGTGTGCTTAAAGATCACAGTGGGTGGTGAACTGTATGTGAAAGTCAATGAAATGCTCTTTTAGTTTCACACAAATTCATCTAATTGGATCACAGGAATCCCCCACCGTGTACATTTTATTACCCCCAAACTCTTGACAAGTAAAAACAGCATCCACGCGGGACTATGGTGCAGATTCAGAGTAAAACAGACCTGCTGTGCCGTTAACGGAGCTCAAACTGATTAAAGCATCGTAACATTTCAACCTCTGTGGGGCACCTTGTGTTTTTAGCTGCATCTGGAGAGCTGTGGGCTGTTTTATGCAGCGAGTTTTGCACATTTTGAGTTTGTAAAACCAATTAATTCTCAGTTAAGAGGGGACTACAGTGCTCCTTAGCTAATGAATATTAAATGGCATTAATGAATTGGTTCTTTTGTTGTTTTATAACTTCACTACCAGAAGACATTTATTATACTATAGCGCGACTTTTAATAAGGTGTTATTGACGTTATTGCTTAATTTGTGACATCACTGACTGTGTTTATAGAGCTGAAATGATTATTATTGATTACTTAATCAGCAAAAATGATTCAGGAACTACCGTATTTTAAGTTAATTGTTTTTTAAACAAAAAGGGCTAAAATTCTCCTGTTCCAACTGCTCAAATGTCAATGTTTTCTCAGTCCTATGTGATAATTAATTGCGTATTTTTGGTTTAAGGACAAAACAATCAATTGGGAGACACCTGGTGGGGCTGCTGAAACTGAGACCAAAATGATTAATGGTTCAATCAAGTAAAGAAACAGCCAGTAAATCAATGATGGAAATGTTGTTTATATATTTCCCTCACTTATTTCAACCTGCAGCAACACATAGACTACGTGGCCACAAGTATGTAGAGACCCTAAAACATGTGATTATTGATCATTGATCTCTGCTGTCACAGCCTCCACTCCTTTGGGAAGGACTTGGTAAGAATCTGGAACCTGGCTAAATAGATTTGCTCCAATTCAAGAGGATGAATGATATCGGGCAGTAAGATGTGGCTCGCAGGTGACGTTTGTAGTCATCACAAAGGTTTTGGATGGGGTTGAGGTCAAGGCACTGTGCATTCCCGGATATCAGTGTTAGAAAACAATATATTTATGGACCTAGAATGCCTTTTTTTATGTCATTGCACAGCAATACAACAAAATTTAGCACGTCCACTCGGTGGCACATACAACATTAAAACACAAGCGTTGTTTAACTGCAACTACCAGTATGTTTAGAATCTCCCCAAATACACAGCATTCCTCCTAAGCTGCTAATGAAAATGAAAAATTACACTAACATTTCCGTTTCCATGCAGTCATACTTTCTACGATTAACAAAGACAACCTCCATCTGTCATTTGTTTAACTACCTTCTTGGAAAGGTCAGTGTTGGAATATTTGTGCTTGTCAAAAACCTGTTGAAATCCAAGTCTTTCATAATGTTTTAAAGTAGTTGCATTTCTCCTTCTGACAAGAAATGCGGTCTTTTCTTTTATGCATGCATCTCTACCTGGTACTTTAAAATTAGCCTGATTGAGACTTTGGATAGGTCATGATTTTCATATATTCATCTAGTCTTTACATTATAGAAATTCAAATAGTTTGTGCAGCAATGGTTTCGTCTTAAAAGAAAATATATATTTTCTAGTCTTAATCGGAAAATTGTAGTTTCAGAATGAGGCCTGATCTGAATATCCAAATGGAAAATGCTGTTTACATGATTGAAATGGTTTCCCCCGATCTGTCGCCACAAAGTTTGAAGCATCATTTTATATCAGATCGACTTTAATTGGAACCAAGTGGCCCAAAACATGAAATACAGTCCCAAAGGACAAGGTGGGTGGACACGTTATAAACACTCACCGGTTTATAACTGAGGCATAACGCTAACCCTGTGAGTTCATGAATCTTCCATCTCTCCAAGTCTTATCCATGCATGATGTTGAAAACTTTATGTTCCTCTGTGTGCATAGTACATGAAGTTTGTCCATGTTCTCTCCCGAGTCTGTGTTGTGGTGCTGGGGAGGTTTTTTGCGCGTACACGTGTGTGTGTGTCTGCGATGGCAGGCGGGCTGCTGGTAGCAGATGTTTATCACTGCCTCGCCTCCTCGCTGTAGATTAGTAACACATGATGGCACCTCATTCAGATAACCTTCTACACTCACACAGCACCGCCACAGAGGTGGTGGAGAGGTGGAGGAGGAGGGTTGGGATTCATCTCATGTTAACCGTGTTGAGTTGAAAGAAGATGCTGATAACACAGTGCCCTCTAGTGAAATGTGTCTGCTTTTGTCTCCAGATAACTGCTAAACAGATAGTCGATGTTTAAAGGGAGGTGGTGGTGGTGGTGGTGTTTTTTTCAGATTAATGTCGGGAGACTTCATTGTTTTTCAATACCAGTTTAGTACAGTGCTGATCTGCATTTCAAAATCAATCAATTCTGAAAAAAAGTCTGTCATCTCAAGACACATAAACCTTGATCATCATCTCTGTGCACTGAATCTTAAGAAGTAGGGCTGCAACAACCGATTGTTTTCATTCTCTTTAATCCGTTGTTTGGTCTATAAAATGTAAAAAGAAATCGTCAGTCAGTGTTTCCCAAAGCCCAAAATAACATAGTTAAATGTCTTGTTTTGCACATGTTCGATCTGATTGACTGAATTTTTTATTTTCCTTCTTCAGGACTTTGACAAGCCCAGTCCACCACAGAAACCCCTCCCCGCAGACCCTCTAGGGAGGAGCTCTCGGCTGGGTCATGGTGCCGCAGCAGCGGGGGTCCACATCCCCGGAACTGGACCTCTCCCCATACCTATCCCCACTGTGCCCAGGCCTCCGCCCACCATCCCTTTACCCAGCAGGTCAGTGCATCTCTTTATTACATTGTCGGCTTCATTCAGACATGACAGGGCCCGGATGGACAGAGCCATAACACTTTCAAAATAGTTTTCTATTGTGACTCTAATTAATCGCGCGCCTGATGTAAACCTGCCTCATCTTCTCACCAGTGAATCACTCAATACATTTCCTCATCCAGTTTGTAATTTTCTTGTGTCACTTTGGGAGTGCTGGTCTGATTATTCTTGTGGTTGTGGGAGGTTTTTCTCACCAGTTTGCCAAACACAGCGAGGGAAAAGATCACTTTTCCTCTGATCTCAGAAAAACCTCCTCAACCATTTCAAATGTGCTGATTTACAGCATTTCCTGAATAACAAACTTCTATTTTCTGTGTGCACAAGAGGGGAACGTTAATGAAAGACTTATTGAACTCCTTTTACAGTCTCCCTGTATTTAACCTTTTGCTGCTATAACCTTAAAATCAGATCCACCGACATTCTGTTTAGACTTGTGCAGTGTTGAAAGTGTTAGTTGCCATCAGATGAACCTACCAAGGTATTATTTGTATGTAATGAATGTAATACTAAGATTTTCAGTAACACTGCTTGAGGCTACAGGGATTGTGCAACAGCTTGTGGTCTTCTTATCATCACTGGTCGTGCAAATGTGTGTTATTTGTGTGGTGTGTTGCTTGTTTTTTATGCTGTTTTGTTATTATCTCCACTATGGAGGCAGCTATATGTACACAGCATATGAGTCCAAGACAAAATTCCCCACGGGGACAATAAAGTATATCATGGCATCATATTGTATCGTATGTACTGTGCAGTATAACATTATTAACACGCTTCTGTTTACGTTTCAGACCTGTGCCGGTGTTGCCCTACAGACCACCAAAGACTCATAAGGACTGCTGAGCTCGTGACGTCGTGGACGAGTTAATCTCCCGCCAACAGACAAGAGACTGTCTTGATTTGCACTAATGACTGAGACTCTGTAAGACCTGTAGGACACTCGGAGGAATCACAGAGTTTCTCGACGAAAGGGGGCTAACATCACACCTCGGTGCTACGCCTCTAAAAGGTGCTATGTTGTCCTCGCTCAGGTACCAATGAACTATTTATCTATTTAAGTATTTAACTTCGACGTTACCAGTTTGTGCACAGAGCACCCTGATCAAGAGGGATTTTCCACACGGAAAAGTTTAGAAAAGAAGGAAACATGGTGTCACTTAAGGATGTTTCTTTTGCATTCTTTGGCGATTTTTATACTATTTTCTCAAATGAAATGCTGAAATAATATGATGTTTTTATAACCAGTGAAGTTGCTTGAATAATCGAAGTGCAAAAAAAAGTTTCTTTTTTTTTGGAAGAAAACGAAGATAAAGGGAAACGGAGCACAACTCAGCAAGTTGTCAGTGTAGCTTGTGGGCCATGTGCAGCGTTATCTGTTCAGTTTTCATATTTTTGTGATGTATGAATACCAAATACATCCTTTCTATTCACGTCGCCATGGTGCTACAAAGCAGATATTCATCAAATGTTTGTTTTTGTTGTTCAATACACGCATTCATCAAAGCCTCGGACCACACTGCTTTTTATGGGATTATTCTGATCTGCTCATTTTACAGCCTCACAGCCATTCTCCTTTATTCCCTTATAAGTTCACTTTTGCTGTAAAGTACGAACGGCAGAAGTACTTTTCACACATTTCAGACTGGCTCTGACACACTGCTCGGGGCATGTGTTGGACGCCCAACATGTTCTCCTGATGCTGGCAGGCGCTGCGGCGTCTCGACAGACTGATTGTGTTCCAGAGAATTACACCAACACCAAATAATTCAGCATTAGCTCTGGTGTTTGTATGTTTAACATTTACGCTCACTTTGTCCTCGAGTGAGCGAGCCAAGAGGAATGACTTCAGCGCTGTGAGCTTTCCAAATCTCCTCCTCGACTGCGTCCAACAAGATGTTTTACCGTATCTGTCCCGTCTTCATAACATTCCATTTAGATTCTGTATGGTTGTGTTATTCCTGAACTCTGAGATTATTCACGCATTCACAGCATCATTCATTAGATCCAGAGCTCGCCGTTGCCATTTCCTTGCTGTTGTTTGTTGTTAACTTGCTGTTTTTACAAGGAGGGATTGAAACTTTACAGTGTCGTTCTTTTTCCTGTGTCACTTTGGATAATGCATTTTATATTTGCAGAATGATTGAAGTCTGTAAAGGCCTGTGTACATGTGCGAGTAACGCTTTTCTCTTGTTTTGGAAGACGTGTTCGACAGTCAGAGTATCTGCTCTCCGCTGGAAAATATTTGTCAGTGTTGTGTCGATTAAACGTTTAATGTTTATGCCATTTGTAAATCCTAACTGTAATGTGTTTATTTGCATAACTGTAACATGTTTAAACACCCTTGTAATGTGTAAATATTGTATGTCAGTTATCATTTTCTCTTCCTTTTTTGTCTTTCTTTTATTTTTTACATGCACAGTAATATAAGAACTGCTTTGAGGCCGGCGCAAACATGATGTTAAAGCTTTCAACATGTAACCTTTAGGCCAGAGACAAATGTTTGAGGAAAACATTTAAACTGAGAGATTTTATTGATGAAATCAGAGCCAAATAAAAGTTCCTTTATGACTGTTTACAACAATTTGTTTTTATTTCATTCTCACTTTGATTTATAACCACAAGTGGCTGTTAAAGAGATAAATAAGGGTTCATGAGGATTTTCACCATTTGATGAACATGAATAATTAACTGACTTTTGTTGTTGTGTTTTGTCCGCTGAGAGGATGAATGTGCCTAAAGCTCAGTATGCAAAATGCGATGTACCCCATAACAAAACCAGCTAATAAGGACTTTGATCATTTGGAATATTTTTACATGGAAACAACTCCTTCTATCTAAGATGTGACTTTTGAGAAGATGCTTGGCTCGTCCTTTTAAAAAAGTGATTTTCAGTGTCTGAAAATGACACAAAAGTACGTGTCAAGAAAAATACTTCAGACATGTGCATCATCTTCCTGATGGCTCGCTGTAGGAAAGTGTGCCACCAATCTATGACCTTTTCTTCTTTCGAGGGTCCACTCTGCTGCAGCAGCCTGTTGTGGTTGATCAACACTGCCACCTGCTGGAGAATAATGGTCATTACAATAACTCGTGGTTCCCTCCATCCCTCCAGTTTCATCTTATCAGCTCCCCATTACATTTAGTTAACTTACACCATCACTGAGAAAGATTACAAAAACAAGAATTCTTGACCTCTGAACTATAGAACGAAAAGAATATAATATCATCCACATCAGTGTTTTTAATCTACCGCAACAGTCTTGGCTGCTTATTTTTTTCAGGGAAAGTTCAGAATAGGAAGTCAAAGAGTAAAGTATGGTATCAATGAAACTGTGTAATATTGTTGAAAACAGTGACAGTAGTTTTAGTTTGAATAGTACCTGTTATCAGCCACCAGTGGTCCTTAAAAAACATTTTTAAAAATCTGTAACAATGTTAGTGGGAAGTGGGGAGTTTGACATTCTAGGAAATATCCTTATTCTTTTTACCTTCTGAGATAAACAAAAATATATATCAACTTTTGAGGACAGGTGAGGATTTTAGTTTCCAGTTTCCAGTTCAGGGATGAGGAGAAGTGAGTTGGTTAGGCATAGAAACTATGTCAGGGTCAGAGCCAATCAGAGCAGAGTAGAGGCGGGTCTTCCTGTAGGGTCTCCATAATCTCAGGCCTATCATATCACAGCCATTATCTCGAGATCTCGAATTAATTATATCGTTATCTCTAGATCTTGAGAAAATTATCCTGTTATCTCGGGAAAACGGCAGTTGTTATTTCGAGATAATAACTCGAGATTTCGAGAAAACACATGAAATTAACTCGTTATCACGGGAAAACGGAGGAAATAAAATGTATGAATGCATGGCCCTTTAGGGCTTCTGTAGAAACCTTCGTTGCCATTCGAGTATAGATTTTATGAGATGCACTTGACGCATCATGATGTCCCTGTTGATGTGCCTACAAAGCGACGTCAAACTTGTTTCTGTCCAAACTGTCAGTGTGCCGGGAAGCTTTATGATATTAACTCGCCATACGGAAAATATACCCGTACTTGGCGCTAGGCAGAGTCTGTTCCTTACTCAAACACACTCCAATAACTACATTTAAAGTAGGTAATGTTAAGAATTGTCGCTTTGTAACAATATATAAATGTGTTCATTAATTAACTGCAGAGGTGCTGGTGGGTGTATTTAGCTAACTTTAGACCAGGCTAGCTGTTTCCCTCTGAGCCCACCCGATCCTAAACATAGCTAAGCTAACGTTAGATAACTAAAATGCAAATTAATCAGGGTTGGCTTCAGCTAGAGAAAAGTCATAATAAGTTAAAAAATAATGAAAGAAAGATTAAGTCAGAATATTTACTTTACCATTAGGGCATTTTTAATTTGTTTTGTCTTTCTTAGTCTACAACTGTAAAGCTGCAGGCTGTTGTGTGTGCAGTAACACTGTGGAGGCTGAACCTCTTAGTTTTACAGGTCTTCATCCTCTGACACCACTCTCGCTTCTTGGCTGCAGAAATAAATTAGTGGTTTGTCAACAGCTGAGATAAACAGTTTCTAAATTGCTAAATTAAACCACACTTGATAAATAAATGCATTTTACACTATGACACTGTGTACAGCTTGTGGCCTTTGTGTGAGAGCCAGTTCTCATTGTAAACACCAGACTGCCCATCTATCTCTGTTCTCACAACAGTGTGTGTGTGTGTGTGTGTGTGTGTCATCTGTTGATGACCGCACTTCTATGGGATTAGTGGCCACATGACAACACTGGGCTGGCCGCCTAGTGAGCCTTTCATTTGGCTTCACTTGCAGCGGCGGTGTGTGTGTGTGTGCGTGTGTGCTGTCCAACAGTTTACTGAGAGCTGCAGATTTCCAAACTTCACTTCTGTGGATCTGTTAAATGAAGTCTGAGCCGGACGGACTGGCAGCTCACTCGCGATGGCGGAGGACATTACCAGTTTAACTGGAGAGGACTGTTTTGAGGGGAAATCGCCCTGTTGTTCAGACGCAGAAGCTTTGAGTCCAGGAGACAAAGAGTATGATGACATTTTGGAGCTCAATCAGTTTGATGGACTGCCTTATTCCTCCAGGTTTTACAAATTGCTGAGAGAAAGGGAAGAGCTGCCAGTGTGGAAAGCAAAGTGTGATTTTATGGACACTTTGGCCAAAGGACAGTTTGTTGTTGTCAGTGGCTCTGCTAAAACTGGGAGGAGTTCTCAAGTGAGTACTGTTTGGCATTCGATTGCACTGCACTTTAAGATAATCAAGCTGTCTCACTCTCAACCCACTTACTGTAAAGTGGACAACTTATCTGACTCTTATTTTGAAACAGATTCCTCAGTGGTGTGCTGAATTCTGCCTGTCAGTCCAGTTCCAGCATGGCATGGTGGTTTGCACCCAGATTCACGCTCAACAGGCAGTTGATCTCGCCTTGAGAGTGGCTGATGAGATGGATGTCAACATTGGCCACGAAGTCGGGTACAGCATCCCTTTGGAAACATGTGGCACGAGTGACACAGTCCTCAGGTACGCTAACGCAGCTGCTTTCTACGTAGTGTTCCTCCGTCCGATTCTTTCCTCTTCCCGGGGTTACATTGAAGCATGCCCCCGACACACACAGCTAAATCACCCCGCCTCTTCTTGTTCTCAAGAGAGCGAGTGAACAAAAGGCTTGAGGGGGCTCTTTTCAGGGGCTCCTCCACAGCTGCCCGGCTCCCTGTCTGCCCATATGTCACGCTCCCTCATGTGGGTCCCTCATAAGTCAGCTGGGGAACAAAGAGACCCAGCACATTGAGGGGAGGGAGATGAGATAAACAGGCAGGCGCCAAGTACGCAAGGATCCACTCCCTGGACTAATTATGAGAGTAAATTACACTAATGGGGGCAAAGCTGACGTGTAGAAAAGTGCCTTTCATTAAGATGCCATTCTGAGGTATTTTAAATGGATTTCCTGAATGTATTGCTTCACTTTTTCAGCCTAAAGAAAGAAATCTAAGGATTTATTTGAGCTATAATGAGTTTGAATACAGTGTCCTCCCTCCCTCCCACCACAGGTACTGCACAGACGACATGCTCCTCAGAGAGATGATGTCAGACCCTTTGCTCGAGCGCTACGGGGTTGTCGTCGTGGACCAGGCCCACCAGAGGACCGTAGCCACTGATGTACTCCAGGGTCTGCTGAAGGACATTGCCCTGCAGAGGCCGGAGCTCCGCGTGGTCCTCCTCACAGCCGTTGAACCCGAACCCAAACAGCTGGCACACTTTACCAGGTCAGCCGTGCCTCTGATTCGCCTGGAGAGCCCGGTCGCAGGGGAGGTGGTGTACAGCAGCACAGGCGACGGCTACTTCTGCTCAGCTCTCCGTTTGGTGCTGGAGATCCACCGCTCTGAAGAGGGAGGAGATGTGGTCGTGTTTCTGGTGACAACGCAGGTAAAAAAAAAAAAATAGCACCTCATAAATGATTGAATCTGAAATATGTCTTCCTCTGACTTTCTTTTTCCTTCACGCTCTACCAGGAGATAGATCTGGCCCATGACATCCTGTGTCATGAGAGGCACAGCCTACCTCCTGATCTGGGTGAGCTCCTGCCCGTCGCTGTGCACCCCGGCCAGCCTGGGAATCTACCAATCCTGGGGGAGGAGGAGACAGGCCGGACCCGCAGAGTGTTCCTAACATCCAGCCCGAACGAGGACTTCTTCTGGGCTGTTAGCTCGATAAGCTTCGTCATTGATGCCGGGCTGGAGAAAAGAAATGTAAGTCAGTCCTTGTTTGTTTTGGTTACACCTGCCAAGGTGGTGAGGTTATGTTTTCACCCGTGTGCGTATGTTTGTTGGTTGGTTTGTCAGCAGGATTACACAAAAACTACTGAACAGATTATCACACAACTTGGATGGAGGATGGTCCAGAATATAATAAATAAATAAATAATAATAAACTTTATTTACAGCACCTTTAAAAACAGAGTTTAGAAAGTGCTTTGATTCAACAGCCAAACCAAACACAAGGAAGTCTAGTCTTTTCTACAGAAAATGTAAAAACACAGAAAGACAATATGAGTCATCACAAGTAAAAGGAATAAAAGTGATAAAACAGGCAAAGTCACAGAAAAAGAAGAGAGAGAGGAGAAAAATTAATAGATGAATAGAAATGAATAAAAGCAAAAGGGACGATAAGAAGATGACGTCACATCAGAGGAATTACGAACAGATAATAAAGATTGTGAGCAGTAAAAGGAATAAAGATTACAAATAACAAACAAAAGCAGTAAAGGACAGTAAGAAAAATGAAAAAAAAGACCACAAGGGAGGAACAGATAATAAATGGACTAAAAGCAGTAAAAGGAATGAAAGACTGAAAGATGAAAATTCAGTTAAAAAGGATGACTTCACATGAAAGCAGGTCTATAAAAGTGGGTTTTAAGAAGTGATTTAAAAGAAGAATGGAATAGAATAGACCCCATTAACTTGGTGCAGATCCGAATAAAGGGACGGGTCCAGGAACTTCTTCTCCCTTTCTTTAATAATGTGAGACGGCACATTTTTTGACATTTTGGTTAATTTCTCAGAGAATAATGCATGGATCTTGATGTAGAGGTGGCTGGTATCTATGAGTGAGTACAAAAGAGGACTGTTGGGCCTTGGTGGAGGTGTGCGCTCTGCTGAGTGCTGTTCTAGTTCAAATAAGAGTTAAAATATTATGTTATTATGTATTGTTCATTACAAGAATCATGTTGCAGTCTAGACACCTACAGTCACCTTGGGAATAAATAAATTCCCTGTGTTGTTATTAAATATCTGTTTTTGAGATGAGATTATATTTCTAGTAGATTTGTGTGAATGTTTCATTAAATGTCATAATATTTAATCAGCAGTGGACGAAGTATTCAGATACTTTACTTGAGTAAAAGTAATACCAGGAAGTCCTGCATTCAGGATCCTACTTGAGTTAAGAGCAGAGAGTAAGAAAGTAAAAGTACTTGTTTTGCAGAAATGTGAAAAAGTTTGAGAACCACTGATCTACTTTATATACTGTTCGATAGATAAACTAGTTTTTTATGTTTTGTCTGTTCATGTCTGTATGATGTCTGTCTGTGAATGTTATGAAGCTGGAGTGTTATGTACTAATTGTACGTTTCTTTATATAACTATAACACACTGATGCCATTCCAGATTTACAACCCCAGGATCAGAACAAACTCAGTCATCATTCAGCCAATCAGCAAAGGTCAAGCCAAGAGTCGCAAACAGCTGGCAGGTCCAACAGGTGACAAGTTAAACTGGTAACATCAGTGTTAAATGTTCCTCGCTGCTGTCCTGATCTAAAAAGGATCTTTCTGTCCCTTCAGGCAAGTGTTTCTGTCTGTACCCGGAGGACAGGCAGCTTCCTGCGGAGACACGGCCGCACATCGTGGAGTCTGACATCACGTCCACTGTGCTCTTCTTGAGGAGGATGGAGATCGCCGGACTGCGTCACTGCGACTTCGTGGACAGGCCAGGTGAGGTTCGCATGAAGGGACAAAATAAACATGGAGGATGTGTTTGTGGCAGTTTGTTTTGTCCTCAGTGATGATCAGATGAATTCGGGGTTCAGTCAGTCCGTCCCCTTTTGTTCCAGCAGACAGGAACTTTTTTTTATTGGAGGGCAGTGAGCCGTGCCTCAGCAGAACTGACAGCTCCTGTTCTGCAAGCATCCTTTTTAGAGCTGACCTGCTTCCATGTGCTTTTGTTCCCCCGGATTTATTCACCCCCACTAACACAACACACACACACACACTCACACACACACACACACGCTCAGCCTCCCATTAGTTGATTAGAGCATTATCATAGTGTTGGTGTGTGGGAGTCTCTTTGTTTCATCGTGATGCTCATCCAAAAACATGGTTGTTGCAAAAACAGAGAAGCAAATCTAATTTGTAGCACGAAAGACTTTTCATTTTGCATAGTGATGCTCGGCAGATGTTGCTGACGATTATAAAATCCTAATCTAATGCTGGCTTTTTACCAAAGCGTGCCCAGCAGGGTGCCAGTGTACTGTAGAGGGATTGTCCCAGTGGGTCACCACTTTGGATTACAGTTTGGACAGCATGAAAACTGAAAAACAATCCGCAACAGTTTCAGTCAAACTGTGTTTGTATGTAATTAATAATCTCCTAGTTCAAATACTAGACAGTTGTAAAGACATGGATCTCTGAGGGATTTGGTTCCTAGTTTTCACCCAACATAGATTCAATTTTGTTTAATGTGTAATCCAAAACCCTTTCCAACCCAGATCCTGAAGGTCTAATGCAGGCTTTGGAGGAGCTGGACTACCTGGCAGCTTTGGATAATGATGGCAACCTGTCTGAGATGGGCATCATCATGTCTGAGTTCCCCCTGGAGCCCCAAATGGCCAAAACTCTGCTCGCCTCCTGTGAGTTTGACTGTGTCAGCGAGGTGGTCATCATAGCTGCCATGCTATCAGGTAACGTAGGCCGGTCGGGCATATCAAACAGATAAATTAATACCAAATACATGTGCAAAAACATGTTTTCTAAGTTGCACATGTCATATTTTAGCACCAACTTGCTTCACGGTTCCCTCTGTGGACCTGAGGCCAGAAGCGACGCAGTGCCACATGAAGTTCCAGCACCCTGAGGGAGACCACTTCACACTAATCAATATCTACAAGGCCTTTAAACAGTGCCAGCAGGACCCACGTGAGTTTAGAGAGCATAACCTACATGGAAACACACAAACACTCGAGAGATGACTGAATAAAGAAGAAAAAAATCCATTATATTGATTATGATCCCTGTGTCTTCATCATTAATTCTGCCTTCCTAAAATCCTCTCTGGCTCCGTCCTCTCCCCTTGTTAGACTGTAATGTGGAGAAGTGGTGTCAGGATTTCTACCTGAACCACGCTGCTCTGCTGATGGCCGACGCTCTTCGTGCTGAGCTCACCGACACCCTGAAGAGGATCGAGCTTCCTGTCTCAGTGCCCGCCTTCGGCTCCCGGAGCAACACCCTCAGCATTAAGAGAGCCCTGCTGGCAGGTTTCTTCATGCAGGTCAGATAACACAACTCTCAGACTCGTTAATTGATTATAGTATATAGTTGGGGATTCATTTAAAAGTGTAGAACTAATCAAATAAATCATTGCATACTCAACAAAATAATCTAAATTATTATTGAGCTGCAATACATGGAGTTGAGCTCATCTTTGGTTTTAAACTGATGGCTTTCACACTTTTATTCAAGTATTAGGCGACATCAAATAATCTTAAATTTGAATTTGTGAAGTCTTAACTGAACCTTTTATCTAATTTAATTTATCCATCTTTTAATTTCTTTTTGTCACAACTTTTTAAACCTGCCACTGAACCCAATACTTTCTTTTTGCTTTATACTCACCCTTACCTGTTAGCAAAGTGTAGATTAACCTAACTCACTGTAATAACCATACATAAAACATAAAAAACATCTCTGCACAGGACCACATATATACTTCATACCTTTATACATGCGGTGCTTGTATAAGAAATCAGTCTTAAATCTGGTTAAAAATGATCCTGAAAAGGTCTTAAAAAGCATTGAATTTAAGTGTTTGATACCTGTAGACACTGTGTTTTACTGCTGTAACTGTTTCAAATGTACATATTCTTCAAATATTGGCTTTTATTTTACTGTCAAAAACAGAAGAATGACTGTACAGAAGCATTTTGTGTTTGGATTATTTAAAAGAGTACTCTTGCGTTAGTGACTCCAGCCTCTCCATCTGGCTGTGGCTGTGATTTCCCTCAGGTGGCGCGGGATGTGGACGGATCAGGGAACTACTTCATTCTGACCCACAAGCATGTGGCACAGATCCATCCTCTGTCTGCCTACGGTGCCAAGAGCCCCAAGCTAGGCCTGCCAGCGTGGGTACTGTACCATGAGCACTCCTTCGCTGAGGACAACTGTCTCCGCACCATAACTCCCATAACACCGGAGCAGTAAGTCTCAGCTTGTTAACATTTGTTTTTTTTTTGTATATCTTAAATTATACATTTGTGTTGCATTTACATAACTGACTAGACTCGAGTCTCTTGTAGCTTTAAAAGAACCCATTAGACCACCCTCATATCTTTGAAGAAGCTTAAAAGTAATCAGGCAGACACATTCCCCTTGCCTTTTGGAGCAGATGTAAAGCCCCAGTTCAGCAGAGACTACTCGTGCTGGTTGTGAGGGGAGGTATCATAATCCTGTTCGCGAGTATCAGCTGGTTGGAGGGGGGGATTATGGATTGAACAGATCCCTGTGAATGTGCAGCTGCGGCTTAATGGAGGAAGAGAAAGCTGTGCAGCTTTTGTCATGCTCTCTTAGGTCCCACATCCTGAAATGTGTGACTCTGTTTAATGCAGTTCAAATATTTGAGGTGCAGATACTGTAAATCCTTTTGAATTGAAAACAAGTTTGCAAATGAAAATTAAATTTGCACCTGCTACATTCTGCTTAAAATTGTTTGTTGAGTGTGTTTTACCAACAACATCGTCCTCTCCCTCTGCTAGGTTCATTCAGATGGCGCCACAGTATTTTTTCTTCAATCTACCACCGAGTGAGAGCAAAGACTTGCTCCAAAACATTTTGAACCATGAAGCCTCTCAGTACCAAGAGGAGAAACCTCCAACCTCCCAAGAGGAGCCCCGGGAGGAGCAGACTAATGACCGCTGTGTCCTGCAATGACTGACTGGCCCACCGGGAACAGTGGTGGTGAGGAAATCAGCAGTAGGAGTTCTTGCTCAGAGGCACATGGTCTTGATAGTTGTATTATTGATCACATCGTTCTATTTCCTGTCGTCTGTGCCTGTTATCCCATCTTTTTGTCACTATTATTATGTCCTGTATTTATCTTCGAATAGTTGTACAAAGTGCACTGTTGTATGAAATAAAAACTTGAATTGTTGATTTTCAGTGTCTGATTACTTAGATTTGTATCCACCATTTTAGGCAGTATCAGAGGTATTTCTAAAACTGTTATCGTACGAGTTTGACAGAGTATCTAAAGAAACACATGGCATAAAATTTAAAAACTTTTTATTTCCATGTCACAGCAAACCATGCTGATATAAACTCACATGTATAACATACAGCAATGTGGACAAACTAGCCTCTGAGTTTGCATTGAATGTTGCCAAACTATTGCACACTGTTGTTTTGGAAAGCAAGTAACGCGTTAGGAGCTTATTTCAACATGTCAGCCCTCAATCACACTTCATTCAACTTTATTCACAGCATTATTGGTATTATTGAATATCAAAAACACCAATTATATATTTAAATGAATCGTTTTCTGAGCTTGTACTCAATGGTTTATCTCAGCCCATATGTGTAGAAGTCACGTGACTGTACCAGACGTGATTCTTTTGCCGTATGTTTGTAGAAAAATGAGGATATTCAGGTGATGTCTGGTACAGTCAACAACAAACACCTACACATAGGGGCTTTACATATGACCTAGAACTGTGTAAGAAATAAGAAAATTAAATAATATTTTCTGAATTTACAAGTCTTTTCACAAAAATGTACAATTCAAAACCTATGATGCAAATGTTAGAAAAAGAAGAATACATTTTAAAGGCGCAGGAGGTGAAATTAGCTTTAAAACTGTAATTCAGAGTAGGACAGTGTTGCCTGAGCATGTGCCTGTTGATAATGGGTCTATAAATCATTGTCTCCTGTTCGAGTATTTTGCAGAAGACAAGTGTCAAGTCTTCTCCAGATGTCTGCCGTGGTGTCTTCAATGTCCTCCTTGCTGCGCCATTATCATGAACGCGTACCTGTGTCGTCATTTCCTGTCTCCGGGGTCAGCTGCTGCAGGAGCTCCATGTTGAGCTTGACCCGGCTGAGGAGAGGCGCGTTTTTCTCAGCTCGCAGCAGCTTCGAGTACACATTCTTATAGGTTTTCAACCCCTCCTCATCCTTATTGCTGTAAAAAGAAAAAAAACATATATGTTGTTCAGGAAAGAGAACAGTGAAAGTTTAGGATAATAGCTAAACATTGATGGCTTTAGATTCTTGCTCACCTTGGTTTCCGTTTCATTGTCGTCATCAGTTTGATCAGCTGTAGCAGCAGGAAGGAGAAACTCGGCTCAAACACGCCAATTAACTTCATCACTTCCTGGAGGTTCAGTCCTGAGGTGGGGCCACTGGCCACATCAGGGGGCTCTGCTGATACAGCAGGTTCTGTTTCCCCCAACTGCAGGACAAGAAGTGAAAGGAAAACGGGGCTGTAGGTTAGGCACAGCTTTGCAAAAATGAGTAAGCGCAAGAAAGCATTCTCATTTGCTACTCTGAGACTTACCTCCTCCAGCAGCTCGTTGTGAATCAGCTGGAAAGCATGGCGAGTTTCTGTCATGATCTCCATCGCTCCAGTCAGGCTCTTTAGCTTAGCCGCGTTGCTGCTCTGACCTGTGGAAACCCAATATGAAACATTACTGTAAGAGGCTGTGGATAGAAATGCTCTTATGTTCTCAGATTCTTCAGACAGAACCAAAAATTATGACAACACCACATCATTCAGCATGATGAACTCACTCACCTGCCATAGTAAACTCAGCAAAGGCCACCCTCTCCAGCAGCGTGCGGAGCAGCTCGCAGGGGGCATCTTTGAGGCTGAGGAACAAACAGACAGCCTTGCTGTAGTGGAGCTCTGCCAGGCTCCGATGCTGCTTCCTCAAGTGTTCATCCCCCACCTGTCACACAATTAGAGCCAAGAACACAGACATCCTTCAGTGTGTATTACACTGCTTTATTCCAGTCTGTGTGAAGTCCCTTTTTTCTTACAGAAAATCAGACATTTTTATTTTGGCTTCAACAAAAAAAGGCAAGCTAAGACGGACAAAAAATAAATTGATTTACAGATGAAAGAAAAATACATTTTAAAAATACAATATTTAAGATTTCTGCAATAAAATGTCTATTAATGACTATACAATTGTTTCATATTTTGTTATTCCACATTTCAAACCATGTTTGAACCCAGAGAGGTAACAGTGTCTTACATTTTGCCACCTGAAGCTATAACTCACAGTGAAGACAGCACTTTTACTTTACAGTTACTTTCACGACTGAGATTAAAACTAATGTGAATAGAACATTACCTCGTCCCTGATCATAGAGACCCCTAGCAGAAGAAATGATATATTATTTGTTTAAATTATTATACACTTTTATGAGGTTTCCCACCTGGTTGCGGAAGCAGCTGTGGTACATGGAGGCCAGGCGGTGGTGGATGGTGGCAGCTCTGTACTGGTAGAGCGGCTGACGAGCCGACTCAGTCTGCAGGTCACAGTACTTCAGGGACTTCATCATGGCCTCGGTCACCTCCCGCTCGATCTGTAAAAAAAAGACATAGATGGAAGATTTCAAGTTCCAAGTAAACTTAACTAAAATATTCGTCACTATTATGCGTTCAAACCTACCTGCTCCTGGGCCTTCCTGGACAACGGAGCGTAGTCCTGCAGAAGTGTAGCCAGGGTGAAATAGGTAGTGGACAGTTCCCAGTTTACACTGTCCCACACTGCTGTGTGGCTCTCTCTGCTCTCCAGTGACCTCATAGCCCGCAAATAGTAGTCTATGGCCTGCGGTTAAAATCAGATGAAACAAATGAGATGGTACAAGACAGATAACAATATAGTGAGTAAATAATTTTAAAGTGTTTGACATGGCACCTTGTTGTAGTAGAGGGCCTCCTCAGGTGAGAACTCCCCTCTGCTCTGGTCAGCAGACATGGCACAGTGAGCCTGAGCACAGATTCTCATTAACCTGCCGGTATTACACAGCAGCAGGGCTGTGTTGGTTCTGTCCCCAATGGCTTCAAAGTCCTTCATGCCTTTCTCAAAGAAGGCAAAACTTTTTTTCCACATCTCCTGCTCTGCTACGGACACCGACTTCTTCACTAGAAGAAGAGAGATCCACAGCAACATGAATCGAAAACATTTTTGGAGGAAGAATAGAGCGATACATTTCACTATTTCTGCTGTAATTCTCTAAATCTGATGTCTATTAATCCAGCATACCTTCTTTCTCAGTCTGCATGGCTGCAGACTGGTTCATGTAGTACACTCCCATCTCGTTGCGGATGTTTCCCAGCCTTTTGAGCACCTGCGCCAGCTGATCCGGGCCGTGATCTTTCAAAGCCTCTGAGTCGAGCAGTTCGTATGCCGCCTCGTAGCACTTACTGCTAACAAAGAGCTGGTACTCTGGGTCCGTTGCCAGATCTGTTGCCATGTTGAAAGCTAGAGCAGAATTGACAAATAAGTTAAATAATTGCGGAGAAAAACTTATAGGACATATATTATAGGACATTTTTCAGTTACGAGAGCAATGAAATGATGTTGGTGGAACTGGAGTGAATGAGAAGACACTCATTTCAACACATTAAGCAAGAAAGCCATCCACTGTGTGCTTTTGGATTTGTATGGCTGTCTCTCTTTACTGACTGACCCTGGCAGCTGCTCTCCCTGTGCAGGCTGTGCAGGATCTCCTGGTCCTCTTTGGTCTGGTAGCTGTATTCCTCCAGGTAAGCTGCTCTGTTGTTGGCATTCTGGGCCAACATCAGCTGGATGTCCCCACAGAGAGACAGGCACTGACTGTGAAACTGCAGCACCTGCGGGTGCAGCGTACCGCTCACTGAACAGTAGGCATCTGGAAGAAAGCATAAAAGAAGAGGTGAAGGGATGAGAAATAAATGTGTTAATACAGTGCTGCTTCATATATTACTAATTACTGACTTCAAATATTGAAGTGTGTAATCTGTTTTTATCTGAGTCCAGCTTGTATGTAGTGTCTAATAATGTTATGGCTTCAATGTTTACCATCCCTTTTCATGTGTTTACATATAATGGAAGTAATTAAGTAATGTATACAGCTGAATGTAATATGTTGTTGCAGTATTTGTATTAAACTCATAACAGCTATTTCAGGTAAAGCCCTGCTGCTCTTGCTCATCCGCACATGGCCAGCATTGCGAGCTGACTGACAAGAATGTCTTAAATCATCAAATGTTTCGATGTTTCCTGTGTACTACAGAGTAAAATAACCTTACCATAACTCTGCAGAGAGAGCTTTATGTAGCGTAAAGCTCTTCCGTACTTCAGCAGGTTAGTGGCTGCATCAGACAGGACGTAGTACGCCTTGGAGGCTTTGAGGAAGAGCTGCAGCTTCATGCGGTGCTGCCAGGAGCCGGGCATCATCCCTGAGCGTGTTGGATACTTCTTGTCCATCTGCAACGGCCCCACTGTTGACATGGAAAATGTTTGTCTCACGGTGTTTGCCATAATGCTTACCTATTTCCTGTTTTATTATGCTGCATTATATTAATCATCCTTTGATAGAAGTAGACTGACCTCTTTCAAGAAGAAGAGAGATGCCTGTCTCAGCAGCACAGGCTCCAATTGCACTTCTGTCCTCATATTTAAGAGGAATAGGCGTGTTCGGGTCTGCAGCTGGGAGATCACTCTCCTTCTTGATAGTGCCATCCACTGCCTTCAGCCCCTGTGTAATGGATATTACAGTGATTATTAATACATTATTTGGGAGACATCACGTCATTGTGCACAATAAACATAAATATTAGTCAGAGACGCACCTTAAGTACGTAGCTCAGGACGTGTCTGCATTTCTCCTCCTTGTCTTGAGAGACAGGGAAAGCACAACTTGGCTGCAGGGATCAGAAAAGTACACATTATTCTTTGGTGTTTATGCGCAAGATATTTATCTATACGTGCCACGCAGTTCCCTCAGGTCGGTCTGTGTAGAGGAAAAACATTTAGAGAGGCACTCACTCTGATCTGGTGAGTGGATTTGTATTTCTCCGGGACTGACAGCTCCCCTACAGAGCGGATCACAGCCACAGCTTTACTATCATCCTGTGAGCTGTAGGAGTTCTCATCACTGTCCTCTGTCAGCTCTTCCTCTTCCTCCTCCTCCTCTTCCTCCTCCTCCCTGTCTTCGTCGCTATAGCTGTCCTCCGAGCCACCGGCCCGAAGCGACTCCCCTCCGTCTTCTTGGGGAGGCTCGTCGAGCTGGAACAGCTCTGACAGCATGTAGTGGGCTGAGGCGATGATCTGAACAGACGGGAGATGGAGGAGATCAGGAGCAGATCAGGAGGAGTCAGGTTCAATCAAATCTAAACTATGGCTTTTGAGATTTAGTCAAGTGGTTTCACTTTTTACTTCCCTGCTGTCTAAATACAGATTGAATATACATCTCCGGAAATTGCAATTTCTTTTTTAAATCCATGCTTACCTGGGGATGCCTCTCCTCATCCAGAAGTTTGACACAGTTTAAGAGCAGAGTTCTGATTGTGCCGTAGTGCTTTCTGTTTTGCCTCGCCTTCAGCATCAAGTTGCTGGCGACTCTGCACCACAAAACAGAAAATAGACAATAGTTCATTTGCACACTTCCAGTATTGCCTAACTCATGTGCAAACAATATTTTATATAAACAAGGATGAGTTGAAGACAAACAATTTAGTTAGTTTGTGTGATCTTTTAAAGGGTATCGGACTGAACCTGGAGTCTATAAAATTATAGATTCTGGCTTAACCAAATATTTGAAGCTAATATAAACACATGCTACAGGTTAGGGATGCAAGTCTCTTTAATCAAGCTGCCTTAACAATCGATTATCTGTGAATTATTAATAATATGTGAAATATGCTGGATGTTTTCTCATCTTTTCAGCCTTGGAATTCAATTCCTCAAATGTAATGATTTTCCTGGATTTCAAAACTGTAACTCCTCTCTTGAGTCTTTCCCACGTACTCACTTGTATAGCAGCACAGCCACAGGAAGAGTGAAGGGATTCTGACATTTCTCTTCTTCAGCCTCCTCACACAGAGTAGTAAGATCATAAAGCTTCACAATGTCACTCCCACTTGCTGTGGATTCAAGAAATAACATGAGAAAACTTCAAGACAGAGAAGCCCACAGCACAGTGGAGTACAGTACAGACTTACTACAAAGAAGAATAAAGACATTCCTGTTCACTCATCTCCCACCTTTGAAGAGCCAGTAGGTGTGACCCTCTTTGGTGCAGTTGGATTTGAGGAAGGAGAGGATATTTTGGGCGATGTCTTTCACCACCCTTGTGGAGAAAGTCGAGTTCTCCAGATGAGGGATGTCCTCTGTTTTTATCATCTCGTATTTCTGCATGAAAAACCATAAAGTGAAAAACAATTATGACATTTATTACCACATTTTCAATAAACAGCCTAAAACGTGTGATTTAAAAAACATTTACTGCCATTAAAAATGACTGCTATAAAAAAAACACAGCCTCTGTGAGGATGAACTATGGAAACATCAAACAGCTGATAATAACACTGGCCCACAGCCAGCAGTGATTTACCTGAACAATGCCGTTGACGTGAAAGCACATGACAAGCTCTGGGACGTTACACATCAGATTGTCGAGCCAGTAGTCCATACCTGTCAGAATGTTGATTGGTTTATTGTTGTCCCTGAAAAACACAGTGAGGAAGTTAGAAGTTAGAGTAAGTAAGAATAATAAAGCTGAACCAAAGTGTAATTCTGAGGAGATAAAAGCATCCAAAAATACATTTCTGCTTCGCTTCCTCCGTAAATTAAAAACTGACCTGCCAGGAATTATTTTTACCGTCTATAATCACTGTGCAAACTCCACTGACATACTGTTTGTCATCTATTATTTTCTATGCCATTATGTGTATCTTGCTGACACAGACATCTAAAATAACACTCCAAAACAAGGCAAGAGAATCATCTAACACAAGTAAAATTGCACAATGAAATAATCATTCTCTCCCTAAATGAAAGTTAATTTCAGATCCCAGATGAAAGAAAATGGTTTAAAATTCCAACCTGAGTCTCAGACTGACGGCAGGATAGCGACCACCTCCAAAAATAGGCATGTTGGACCCAACCAACATGTGGATATCCTCAAACGTCCACATGATGTTTCGCACAAAGTCGTTTCTTAAACCCTGTCAAACAAATCACATCGAACAGTATTTAACAGTGTATGAAGGTGTACATTATTTATTTATTTCCACACAAGTAAAAAAGAAAATACATCATAATAGAAAACAATAGGCACAATGTAACAAAACAAATCATAATTCAAAACAACAGTATCCACATTATGTCTGTAGTCATTAAAACATTTAATACAGCTTGCAAAACAGAGAAAAGCAAAGTTACTTACTATTTACATGTGTAATGATGGTAAACTATTCTATATTTCCATGCCCTTGTTCATAACAGCACACTGTCTTGCATTATTGTACATAAGCTACTGACAACAGTACTACACCATTAACAGAGTATAAAATGTTGTACTACCTGACTGTTCTCCCCTTCGTTGAAGAGCATGGGGAGGTTTTGCTCTTTGGGTACAGACCACACCTGGCCTAGAGCAAACTGGCTGTCCACACTTTCCTGCACATTTAAAAGGAGCAATACAGTCAGTGCAAGCGTTGTTAACCAAAACCCTCACAAACATGAGCTTAGCTATCATCCTATAGCTAATTTTATCTAAAAACTAATATATTTCATATATTAAATACAGACAGTTGTGAATGGCTAGCCCACACAGAACTCATATTTGACTCCTAATCAAGAAGATATCTTGAATCTCACATCACAGGTCTGGCTCACCCATCAGCGAACTACTAAATAACCGTCCAATAGCCAAGATGCTGTACCTGCTTGGGCGCATCTGCTTCTTCTGCATCAGACGATGTGCTGGTGAAGGCGGTGGGCCATGAAGTATTGAACTCCTCTGCTCCATTTTCCTCATCCCCTTCATTCAGGTTGTCTGGTACAGGCTCTGCAGCACCGTCACCATTTATACTGGAGGAAACAAAGATAGTGTTATGGGATAAGACCAGAAAAAAATGCACCTTTGTTTCCATAGTTCTTGTAACGCTAAGCTCTCACCTGTAGTAGAGGAACTTTGACAGGATAGCTTTCTGATACCAGTGCTCTTTACTCTTCTTTTTCCTCTGCCACTTCTGATCTATTAGCCGCTGGTAAAACTCTTTCAGCCATGTCCAATCTCCTGTCTACAACACACATAGCAGGGAGAAAACGATTACTTAAACAGCATATTTCAAATTTACTGTCATGGGAAAAAAGGTGGGTGGGGGGGGGATCTTAGATAAAGTAAAATAAAAGTTTGAAATAAGCCTTGCTGCACCTGAGAGGATCTCATGAAGAGCTCTTGAATGTCCAGGTCATCCAACAACAATGTCCTACCGACTCGGTGAACGGCCATACTGACGTGGGACTTGCTGTAGGGAATTTTCAAAAGCTTCTTGATGTTCTGAATGTGACAGGAAACAATGTTAACAATCGAGTGTATATGCACGTTAAAAACAGAAAACTTGGCTTTGCCGCAGCTGCACAAACCTCCGAGTCTGATACCACATCAACATCATCCCCGATGCAGTCGATGAACTCGTACGCCATCCCAAAACTAGAGAAGAAGAAAAGGAACTTAATCACTACTGAGTGTTTGCAAATGATGATAAGGATTAGGGTCAAACTAATTAAAGATTTGATGATATTCACTGGCCGAGAAAAGGCTTCTTCAGATGAATCACTATCTGTGATTTAGCCTCTGATAACCCCAAAATAAACACAGCTTATTGAGGATTATTTCAGCTATGCAGTGATAAGTTATCCAGTGCTTCTTGTTAGAGGCATCTTTGCTGTATTTTATATAGTTCTGTTTTAAATATAGTTGGCAATATGTAGAATGCATTGAGTCCAACACACACTCTGCCTAATATGGATAGACAGTGAGTACCAATCAGTCTTCACGAGTGCACTTAGACAAACAGCAGAAGCCATCTGCCTCGCAGGTTTCCGCAATCAAGCAGTGCAATGAACAAGACTTTGACTTATGTCGTCTCACAGAAAGACATATTCACAAGATCTCAATCTGTCATCCGTAGAGGTGTGATGGAAGATCCTGCATCGACGCATCGACAGAGGGTAATCAGGAGTTGTTAGCCAACACAAAATTACAGCCTACTAATGTTGATTAATGATTCTCCAGCCTCGCATTGAAAATAAACTTGAAAAGTTACATTGTCCCTCTCTTGCACTGGATTACTTTTGAATATTAGGTTAACATTACTTTAACATGCTGGGGGAGGGAGGCAGAATTCAGCATGGAGTGTTAAAAAAACAGGATTTTGACAGTAAATCTCTTGGCACGTCTAACTAACTGGGAAACACAAATTGTTGGTAAAATCTGCTTCACATCAATTACGAACCATGTTAGCTGTTTCCACCCTGAGCTGTACGTCTGCCACCATAAAGAAGACAGCCAGTGCAGCTAATCAGCCAAGAATTGAGCAGGCGCTGTCAACCTTTCTGTCCAACTATGAGAGCGGTGTGTGATGATGCTACTTACAGGAAGTGGTCTGTCTTTGACCTGCTATTTTTGTAGAGTACAGCACACTTGTAATGTTTACGTACTGAGATGGGTCAAACAGATATTTGTATTGAAAAGATGCAGGTTTTTATTTTGAAGGATGTTGTAGTCTGACATTGAGAATCATTGCGCATTCGAATTGTTGATGAGTGAATCGTAATAGTACTTCAATTGAATCGTGAGGCCAGCGAAGATCCACACACCTCTAGTCTTCACACATTTTTATCTCACCCAAACTGTGAAGGGTACGTGTGTTTCAAAGTGGTTTAAACTTAACTCAACATGTGATCTTCGGCAACGTATTACAACTTAACATGCCGACGTAAGTAATGAGAGGTGTTTCTAATATTTAGTTTACCCTTATTGATATAAATGGGGTGGATAAAATATTATAAATACCTCTCAGTATAATGCAATTAAAAACACCAAAAACTACAGACCCCAAAATGACTATAAAGTTGAAAACACCTATCTATAACAGTTTCAACATCATATTGCAGGGCTACAGTGTACTCCCTTTAATAAAGCAACAAAATGTAACTTCCAGGACAAAGATGCTTTGGGTTGGCGTCCGACCTGAGCTGCCAACCCAAATCGTCAGTATTTTAAAGTTTTATACTAAAGCAACAAATATCAGTTGTGGTAATAGTATTTCTTCTTGATAATATACCTGGAAAAAGGCTTGCTCTTGCTGCTGGACCCTAATATAGTGGTACCAGCGCTGCCCAGCTGGGGGTTTTCTCTCAGCCAGTTAGCAGGAGGCAGCTTCAGGTCCGTCTTCTCCTGCAGCAGGGCGTAGCTGGTAGGAGGTGGGGCGGCAGAGTACTTCACCACGGCACGGCTCTTTATTTCACTGTTGCCTGTGCATACTGCAGGATCCTTCATGATGATAAAGTAAAACATCAACATCTGTGTAAATAACTATGACCAGGAATCACTGACTAGGGGTAGACAGATTGTTGGGGCCGATAATCAGCATTTTTCAATAAGCGGTATGAGTGATTTTTCTGTCGATAAAATAAACTAATTTAATATATACTTATTTGTCTCTGATGCTCTCATCCTCTCACACAATGCCCCGCCTACAACAATATCTGATTAGTTACATGTCACAATTAATAGCCTGTAAACACTGAATAATCTGAAACTGCAAAGTAACTATTGACAAATATCGGTCCTAAATATCGGTTTTCAGTCTCCTTCATTTCTAATAATCGGTATCAGCCGCGAAAAAGCCATATCAGTCGACTCCTATCACTGACTGAGGCTGGAGTTGAGTCTGGTCCCTCTACATGAACCTTCAGCTTGGAAACAACTCTCATGGTGAGTATCTACAGCTGGGAGTGTCTGCTGAGTCTGTAAATAGATTAGCCACTGCAGCTGGAGGACAAGAAGACATATGGGCTATCATTTAACACTGTAAATGAGCAAGCATACAGTGACAGCCAGTGTAACAGATCCTCCTTGTTGTCAGGGTTGTCACTTACATGTCTGCTGTTCTCTCCTGAGCAGGTAGGGCCACTCACTTCCTCCATGTCGAAGGGGACCCCAGGCTCTCCGTCCCCAGCTGATGCGCTCATACTGGACACACAACCGTTCAAACCAGCAAACACTGGCGACCTCTTAACAACTTCACAACCTATCCATAGCTTGGACAACTCATACACAATCTATACATTAGCTGGACAACGAGCGAGACACGCCAATTCTGTCAATAAAGTTAGAGATGCCTCTGGTGTGCTAGCTTGAGAGGCTAGCTCCTCAAAAGAGCAATGCTCACTCGAGGAGCTGTGAAAAAAAAGTGTAGGTTAGTTACACAGCACGGTTGTTACATTAAAGCTTAACGACACTCACATGAGAGGCCGTTTTAGGTTCGTTAACCTTAGTAGCGTGAATGTTTAGCCCTTATTAATGTAGTTAAACGACCCTGCAGCTTCTCCTCTCTCTCTGCTGCCAACCTGACAATCTGTTGTTGTCAGGGCACACGCGAGCAGTAGGCGAACAACAACTTCCGGTTTCACTGTAAGAGGAAAAACTCCCAAACTCCTTTTTTTCTTATTTCGACGATCGCAAGTAGAAGAAATATACACGACAGCTTTTAATAGTTTTTAAATTAGAATATCAGCGCATCACACCTAATTTTTCTCAGCTAAAACGGCTTATTAAGAAAAACGTATGAACCGGAAGTACTTCCCGCGCCGACAGATCATCTTTCTAGAACACTTGAGCACATTCTGTGGTATTTTATTTTGAAATCCAAGTGCTTAGACTATTCTTAATCATGAACTGTTGATGCGTTTTATGTATTTTTAACTTTCATTTTGGCTGTATTCATGCATATTGTTTACATTTTGGCAGAGGTGTTTGATTTTTGCCCTTTTAAACTGTCTATAATACACTGTATATTACAGACAGACAGCTATACCTGTTGTACATATTATGTACCATTAAATCCCATTAAAAACATTTTTTTCATCATGCATCCCGTATTATCAGGCTTTCATCCTGTGGTCTCTGATTGAGTTTTTGTAATTTGTTACAATATTGTGTCCTATAGGGGGCTTTGCCTCATAATAAAACTTAATTATCATGTGACTGATAAAAGACCACATTTAGTACAAAAAATGATCCATGTCAAAAAATGCCATAAAATACTATATATTAATATACTATTATATATATATACTCAAGTGAAACATTTTGTGGATTTTTTCGTTCTCTTGGGAAACATTAGCAGCACGAAAATACCAATATTATAATATAACTATTTCTAATATTACTGATATTAGGTGGGAGAGTTTTCCTTGTTAAAACATATTTTTATTATATATTTTTATATTATCATATTATATTATATTATATTATATTCAGATTTTACCTGCCTACAGCTTTCAGGTGAATGCAATGGAGTACTCGTTATATTATATTATATTATATTATATTATATTATATTATATTATATTATATTATATCAGTGGGAGGGGATTGGATAATGGTCAGACACATCTCGCAGGGGAATGTCAAGCAGCTGACTGAACAGGGAGGAGCTGTGAGACTTGGCTGCAGTGCAGACAGTTCATGTCTGTGCTGAGCAGCGGTGTGACTGTCAACTCAACCTCAACCACGTCCAAATCAAGTGGGAACAGAACCGCTTTAGGACAGTTGTTGTCAAACAGGAGTTTATAACGATGGGGAGCTGGAAGAATCACGTTCGCGGTCGACTTCAGCAGAGAGACCTGAGAGAGAAAGTCCCGTACCTCGGCGTCTTCTCCAGCTGTACGCACTATTTTCTTATTTCAGAGTTTTTAATGAAGATGTTAACTCTCTCTTTAGCCTGAACACATCTGGCTGTTTTCTTTCAGTGTCTCAACTCGAGGAGCGTTTTGAAGTTCGCAAACAGTTTCTGGATGATGTTCAGACAAAGAGGTGAGAAAGTGACTGAAGTCCACATGTTCCCTCGATCTGGAGGCACAGAAGCTTAACTTTTTAGTTTGGTGTTTTTTTAAAATGTGTTTTTAAAATGTGTACTCGGGTTTTTATTCCTAGATCAGAACGAGGTGGAGTTGAAGTTGGGAAAAACACCAGACTCCTTCAACTCCAGCTGAGAGAGAGTGAACACCTGGCAGAGAAGGTGGGTTAATGAGGAGAGATCCAATGATAAACACCACAGCATTAGTCTCTGATTATAAAATAAACTATCATAAGTTATACGGCAGAAAACAGAGACCTAACTTTGTAAAGTCACAGCAGGGAAATAAACTTCAGCTGTCTTTTTTTATTGCCAAGGTGATGACCTTTGACCTCATCAGATCCTCCCATTAACCACAATTCAATCAATTAATTTGCTTTTTGTCTCCTCAGCTGTCTCAGACTGTCTCTGACCTGACCACCGTCCTCTATCTGAAAGAGGCTGAACTGCAGTACTGGCAGTCCCGGTAATTCAGTACAACAACTATCAGAGTATAATATACTTCCTCTATACGCAACAAAACTGAGTATACTGTGTGCTGTGAGGATTTAGCATTTAGCAGCTCTGGTCTAAGTCAGGGAGTGTTTCCATAGAAATGATTAAGAATATAAAAGAAGGTCTGACTTTTTATTTCAATTAAATAAAAAGATTCAGCCTCCCCTTTCCAAACCAGCCATTTCCATACAGTCCCTTACATTAAATCCACCCACAGTACATCAAAGATATCATGGAGCTAGTAGAAGAAATGCTTAATTTAGAGTATTTCTATTTTTTGCTGCTTTATACTTCTACTCCACTACAATTCAGAGGCAAATATTGTTCTTTTTACTCTATTACAATTGTCAGCTTTAGTTATTTGCAGATATTGTTTAACAATACAAAATTATATATATTATCAATATAGTTTAGGTAAAACGTATTGATCCCAGAGGGGATCTCCATTGACTGAGTTTTTTATTTTCATGCCTAAACAAGCTAAATAAACAAACTGTCTTTGTGTTAACGACTAAACAAACAAACGTTAAAGGACAACATAGTTTCATACTGTTTTTCTTTGTTTATGTGGCGTACCCTGCCACTTTTCTAGCCTCAAACAGTGTTCTGGGGACCTTATTTTTTTCCTCTGAGAACAGCTTGTTTATTCAGTTATAGAACAAAATAAATACTTCTGGGTTTGTTTTATTACCTCATTAATATTGTTAAGTTTGGAGTTCTTCTCCAAAACTACGTAGTGCCCCTTTACTGCATCACAATAATAATGATCAAATAAACATTATTCTGTGTAATGAGTACTTCTCAAAAAAAAATTGAATGCGTGACTTTTACTTGTAACAGTGTATTTCTATACTCTAGTAGTGCTGCTTTTACTCAAGCGCGAACTGAGTAACTTCCCCCACCTCTGCTGCATATGACAATTTATCAGCATAGGGCCACAAATCAGTTCCTGTGCTTGTGGCATCTACTGAAAAGGCCTTGATGAAGAAGCATAAATCCAGTTTAAGCCACTTGTGACCCAAAATCCAACATCTAAAAGGTGTTTGAAGTAACAATACCCCAGGCTGATCAAAGCCTCTAAATCACCATTTCATCACTTGGCTGTTTCAGGGTGTCCCACTACCGTCAAGAGGCACTTACTCTGGCTAAAGGGAGCAACACCCTGAAGGCAACACTCTCAGAATTTGAGTACACAATAGAGTGTCAGTCCAAAGAGTTGGCAGCGCTGCATGCAGAGCAGAAAGGACTGAAGAAGGCGTCGGCAGAAGCTTTCAGAGAGAAAGAAGAACTCCTGCAACGATGGATGGAGGAGAAGAGCGAGGAGGCGGACAGGTTGAACAAGTACAACGACACGCAGGAAAGGTGAGAGAAGTTAAAACTGCGATTTTTATACGACTTAAACCTAAAAATGAAGTAAGTATTTATCTGCGTTCTTGAGGATTGCAAGTTGTCGTTGATTACTGCGTCTCACCAGGTGGCAACGTTTGGCCAAGCAGCTGAAGAAGCACCTCCGGAAGGAAACTGGTTAAGATGTTCCCATGGTGACGAGTTCTTCTTCAGAGTCCACAATCTCTTCAAAATATTGGTGTGTAATCAGTAGATGGCTACATTACTTCAATTCTGCAAACAAGAGCCTTGATCGAGACGAGGTGATGAGGTCAGAGCAAAAAGAGCTTCTGAATGGTGAATTGATAAAGTGATCATTAAAAGCACTAATGATACTAATGAAGGCAGTTTGGATGAGGCTGCACTAAATTGGACAGGTGACCACAGTATTTCTAAAACCCCTTAGCTACTGCTCTTGTCAGGACCCTAAAGTTAATACTGTATAGAAGGACTGAATGGTAACCTCTCTAACCTGGAACATGTTATTTAACCTATTTATCATGCTCTTGTTGTCCTCAGGGATCAATAAAACCGCAGAGATACATCAGGGACACTCAGACCACAACCGTGTCTCAGCTGCGACAAAAGCCTAATATTCCCACGGGATCCTGAACACATCACTTCTCAGCAGCAGGATTACCTCTCTGCCCACATGTGACCTCAGAACAATGAACAAAAAGCAACTGCTGACAGCCATGTGAAAAATGGTTCCTGGATCTCTTGTATGTGTTGTTTTTTTTTTTTGTATTTGCCTAAATATATGTTTTTTTTCTGATTTAAAGCAACATTATGTAACTTTTTAACCTAAAATAACAGCTTCAGGATCATGTTTATGGTACAGTGTCTTGTTATAGGGTGAATGATGTCTCACTCCGCCCCCCTATCACTTGTTTCTGCACCATGTTACTTCATTGAGAGGGCGGGATCACAGCGTTACACACACGTTTACTTCAACTTACAAGTTTTCAAAACATAACATTGTTGTGATGTAACGAGTTTTGTTTGTAGTCAGCACCTACATTACATCTGACAAACTGTTACAGACCTGGAATATGTATTTACCACAGTGGTGTTGCACTCAGAAACTGTGGAGGGGGCGCCAATTTACACAAAATGCCAATTTCTACATAATGTTGCTTTAATGTGTATATGAGAATAATTAAATAACCCTTATAGCTAACTTTTTTAAACATTTTAAAATTGCCTATGAAAAAAATAAAATGTGGAAAAAAACAAACTATCCCAAATTAATATGTTATTAACACTTCATCATAACCATAATTAATAAATGGTAAATTTATCAGTTTAACAGTCAAATAACTATTAACTTAAATTTACCATTTGTAAATGATGGGTATTATGAAGTGTTAGCTGTTATTGTATAGAAGTGTTTATGGTGTTAAAAGAAATAAAGTTATTTTTGTGCTAATTTACTCTTTGTCATCTGTCAAAAAACAACAGGAAAATCACAACATCTACTGTATATTTTTAAATAATTAAGTGGCTGTTATTTTATGTTCACCAAAAGATATTTTTTTAAACAATCATTACATCACAAACATTTCTCAGAATTCCAGTTCCATATCTCCACGGCAAACTAAGATCAAATTTCAAGTTGTTTGTTTGCTGCATGTTTCCACGGTCACCAGTGTTTGATTTAGTTGTTAAGTTGGGCTGTGTGTGTATAATGGTGAAACCACTCGGTGGACTCGACATCTCAAACTGTGTTAAAATGATAAAAGGTGGAAAGAGGCAATATTCTTCAATGAGAAATGATGGCAAATGGGTAAGAAAGTCTTAATTCCATCACATAATCAGATCGTTATGGATCGTAACATTCAAACCTGGCCGTCTAATTGGCTTTTCTTTTATTGTCCTCTCAGTTTGCTCATTCGGATTTACCAGAAAATGAAACAAGGAATCGTGAGACTTGTACGAGCACTGGGATCATGCTGACTCAGGTTAAATCATCCCCACCGCAGGCTTTCAACTTCCGGCGCTATCCTAAATGGAAAAGTCAGCAGGTGTGTATTAATAGTAGATTATAGTGTTTGGCATTGGTTCTTTTATTACACAGTATAGTCATAGCCAGGGCACTTATCAAAGTGCTCCTGCAAAGAAAGAAATGGCCTTTTCATATGATCACATCCCACTGTGTTCAGTTGTATTAGACTATACACTGACTATACACCGTCCTCTTAGTGTGAGTGTCTTTGTTTCTTTACAGGAATCCAGAGACTTTCCATTATCAGAACATGACAACAAGCATTCCTTAAAAGGCTGCATGTCTGTCTTTACTCATGTGAGTATGAAGAGAAGTCCAGCACATTATGAAATGTTCAGATCCATCACCACCTTGCTCCTTAAGTAACCATACTCCATAACTTTTCAGGGTGTGGGGCGCAGGAAGTGTCCTGATTATCGCAGTCAGCTCAGCTCCAACTTCTGCCTCTGCCATGACGGATCTGACAAGAGTCCTGTAGAGACCAGGAGGAACATCACGGTCTACCAGACGGATTTTATGGAGAAGCAAGCTGTTAATGCTCCAACCAGCAACAGACTGTTCCCACGCAACCACCAGCAGAAGTCTGCAGAGGCAGCTTTGGCACAGAAAGGAGAACGATTCATGTGGTTCGGACGACATGACTCTCACCCCTTGGAGTCCTTGGAAGTGCTGGCAGCTTCGAACCACTCGGCACCTTCAAGCCATAAGACACTCCTTAATTTAAGGCGTTCAGCACATCAGTGAGAGGACATAGTAAGGAGAGGGTCAGGCTAACTTTTGAAGGGCCCAGCTGTCAAACAAAGCACTGAAGTAAAAACACGTTAGCATTTTCTCTTGTTTTAAGAACTCTCGCCATTAAAAACGGTTTAATTCCACAACAACATTTACATTTAATCCATTTAATGTGCTAACATTATATACTAACTTGACTACATTTAAGTGCACTTGACAATGTCATTTTGAGAAATCATTAAGTTGTATTTTGTTGTATGTAGATATACTTTTACACACCGGATCTATACATTTTTTAACTTTTCTTTCAGGTATGTTATTAAAATATTTTTAACGGGGCACCAGATATTTGGCATTACACATGGACAGAGGCCGTGTCCTCAGCAGCGGCCCAGGTTCAGTTTCAAACCATGGCCCTTTGCTGCATGTCATTCCTGTTTCCTGTCAGACTGTCTGCCATTCTTTTTGAAAAAAGGCTAAAAGCCAAAAGTTTGATAAATTGTCCATGTATTTCAAACTCCATGTCTCATGTTTGTATCACAGGCTTCTTGTAAAAAGAAAAAAAAATGAAGCCTCAAGCCCAATCTGAGATAACCAATGGCATCATCAGGGTCTGTGCCCCTTTTAAGTATATTCTCAATATGTGTAGTATATAAAATGTAAATAAATAGTTCTCCTATGTCATTTGAGGTAATTTATCAGACTTCCTTCAGCTTCTTTTGGAGCCTTGTAGTAAGTGGAAGCATCCTGACACAATCCTGAACAGTGATAACTTTATCTACATTTATAGGAGCCTTGTGAAGACTGTTTGTAGTTCACAGTTTTGTCAGCAGAGGGCAGCAGATGTGCGTGAGTTATCAGTTGGCCTGATGATCCAGTGAGTTGTTCAGCAGCCAAGTTGTGTGAGAAATGTAATAACCAAAAACCCTCTATGTAATGTGCATGCTCTGAAGAAAACGCAGGGAGGGAAATAATTAGAAAAACAATCCAGCTATTTTTGTTCAATGCATATCAACATGAAGACATTAAATTAGAGCATGTGAAATAAATTAAGCTTGATTTGAGTCATAATGCATGGGTTTGTTTCACCCCTGGGGATGAAAGGGATGGATATGTGTGCGTGTGTGTGTGTGTGTGTGTGTGTGTGTGTGTGTGCGCCGCCCATACAAGAGAAGAGAAAGCGTGGGAGCGAATAACAGAGAGGAACACTGCTCTGAGAAAAGCACTTAAGAGAAGAGTCTCCCCGACCACTCTCTCCAATAGCTGATGTTTTCTCCAGAGTACATTCTGACCAGCTGCTTTCTTTTCTTAAAGTACCCACCGGGGAGATGGGTTTTTCTCACAAGCTTTCTTTCAGCCTTAGTAATTAGCTGATCCGCATGCAGCGCCGGCGACCTTGTAGGAGTTTGTTTCACTTTAAAAAAGGTGACATACATCTCAGAGTTTTTATATATAGCAAGAGCCAGAAAGCTGTGAGACATCCATCTGGAGCTGTCGCCCCTTTGTGATTTCACTTTGAGATTGCCTCGCACATTGTTGCCTGCAGGTGCACGACTGACACCAAGCTGCAGGGCGACTGGCTTGTAATGACCGTACCTTTGATAACACAGGAACAAAACAGGTGCTCTATTTTAACCCTTTGTTGGAGGCTGCTATGCATTTTTTTGTCTTGCTTTTTTAAGGACGTGCAGTTGTGTTGACAAGAGGTGATTATTAATGAAAAACACCTGTGCTTGTGTTTGACAGTTGTTCCTGTCTGGTCTCGCCTGGTTGTCTGCCACCTCTGTCCCTGTGGGTGCAGTTTGCAGACTACACTTTTCCTTTGGACTTGCCACAACTTGAGCAACTCCTCCGCACCGACGCTTCATAATCAGAAACACTCATTAGCTCTGTCAGAATCGCACTGAGGCTTTTAATACTTCACAGGGGAGCGAGAGAGCACGCTGAAGTAGTGTGTCAATCACTGTGCAGCACTGTATGCGCCATGTTGGGCGAGATATACGCGTGTTCTATCATGCAGAGGCAAAAACCGCAAGTATATGTAAATACAGTTACTTGGTGGAATATCAAACCTGCTCCCAAGGACAAAAGACACATCTCAGTAAACAAGCATTCAACCACCAAAGCCCTGCACTTCATGAATATTAAATCAGACACTTTGAATCCTACCTCTTTGGTGTTAGGAGGCCCTAGTCTGGATTCTTACCATTTGCTGTGATTTATTCGCAGGTGCATGTGTCTCTTTGATGTGTTGAGTTGAGAGGTTTTGCACCTGTTAGAGGGAGAAAAAAATGCTTTGAAAACAAGAGGTGGATTTGCCAGACAGTCAAAATGACAGCAACAGAAGGAAGATTTGTGTTGCCGTGCTACATTGTATGTGTATTTCTGTGTGTGTGTGTGTGTGTGTGTGTTTTCTTTTCAAAAAAGGCTGCTGTGCTGTTTTGACGTACCCTGTTGTGTGCACAGCAAATTCACTTTTTGTCAAACAAAATCTACTTTTTTTCCTGTCTCTCCCTCTTTCTCACGTCAGTGTTGACGTTATGGAGTTGTGCATCTTGCGTTTTGTCCATTACCTATTCATTAAAGAAGTGACTTGAAAAGAGAGTTGCCATGGAGATGCTGCCGTTAAATCACATATATCAAAGATTATTTTTCCTGTTTATTCTTTTGCCAATTATAAGTAATGTCTAGCTTCCCCCTGATTTCTTTAGAGTCCCCTTCCCTCTCTTCTTATATCTTTTTAATAAGGTGTCGAGGCTCACAGTATGACTTTTCCTCATGTTTCATCTTGCATCCTGTCCAAATAGCGACTGCAAAAGTTCAAACCGGCCTCCAAGTTGACTCCCTTGGCTTGGTTAAACTACCAAACCATAAGACTCCGTCCAATCTCCTGTCAGTCATTCCACTTGCAGAACTTACAATTCCCTGGCAGTCTCTTTCTTTTCGTCCGTTCTTTCTTCAGGCAGCCAGTTGGTTAGTGTCCCCTGGCAGCCTCGTGGTCCTTGTTCCAGTAATGGTCAGGGGCCCTCCAGAGTCTGAGGGTGGTGATAAAGGTGGCTGGCTATCTCATTTCCACAGAGGACAAGATAACATCCTGAGAACATTCCCATCACTCGAGGAGTTTGTTCAGAGCAGATAAGAGCCCCAGTGCTATAGCTCAGCTTGGAAGCTCTGTGGGTGTGTGTTTGTGTGTCTTTGCACTGCACATGTGTGTTTAAATGGTGGTTAGCTACTCGGTGTTGCGCTCGCTTCCCAGTGTTGCAGCTGCGAGGGTCCGCCAGGCCGGTATCAGGGCACCGAGCAGCGCTGCAGAAACACTGCCTCAGAAGATCAGACCTATCCTCGCAACTAAATCACATTCCACCCTGTATTTTTTAAACCTCCGACACAGTGTGCATGCTAATTTGTGTGTAGGTGGTGAGTATAATTACATTAGGCTGGTTGTAAACAAAGACCTACAAGCAGCAGTCTGTTCAAGTATCCCACCCAGGAGAGAACAAGAAAATAGTTTATACAAGGATGAATTCATCATGCAGAGTTTATATAAGGGAAACTGTGTCAGTTTAAATGCATAGCTGTTGTACACGCGATTAAAAAAGGTTGATTTCATTTACTATTTGCTAAACGTCATATTTAGAAGCAGAACCTTTTGGATTCCTGCTCTTGTGTTTTGTTATATATTTTTGAGTAAGAGGCAACAATGCAGAAACAACCTTGAGGCGATGAGTATGGACACCTCTATCCTCTGCTCAGAAACAGGCTTTTTGGCTCAGTTTGGCTTTCCACATTTGTAAAATATTACCAAGTATTTCATCACTACTTACAAAGCTCCACCTCTTACTTTCATCTACTCTGCTCCTTCACAACCTCAGCATCGCAGCATTTTAAATCTCATTAGGTAAAATGGATAAATCCATCCCAATTTACAGATCAGGAGCCGGACCACACACACCCCACACAATCTGCTCTTTTACGCCGGCTCCGCTACTTGACCGAGAGGCATGGGCACAGGGAGTAGGGGTGCTGAGGGGGCTAGCAAAAAAAAGACCGTCAATTGATTGTCCACATGATGTAAAAGTTAGCATGCAACCACCTCCTAGCTAATATTATTGTTTGATTACATCCAGTGCATTTCGCTCCCAGGCTGTAATAAATTTGTCCAAGAATTAGTTTATGCTTTTCCATCGTATCATAAAATACTATCAAACGGTAACGTTAGCAAGGAAGTGGTCTAATGCTAACATTACTGTACATGTCGTCTAACAGAAGCTAAGGTTATGTTATCTGTTGTTTTTTACGTCGCAATACGGCCCACTTGGATTTTCTTTTGTCCGATTTCCTCTGTTTATAGGACGATATTTAAGCTTGAGCATGATGTCTGAGGAAAATGGCCACCGTGTGAATATGGTCTATGAGACGCTTGTTTTTCACACAAAGAAAGAAATAACTTCACCTCCAACATTTGCCGAAGTTACCTGAAAGCCCAAATAAGTAAGGGATAATGCCATTATCAGGAATTAATGGACGACGTGCAGTGACCATGGTATCAGCTGCTGTCAGCTGCAGTTGCTGTCAGCTGCAGTGGCTGCTTTGACCTATAGTATGTGGTTAAAGTCTGCTGTAGTGCAAAACTTTATTACCATTATTATTTATCATTATGTAAATACATAAGTTAAATTGTTTTCTTGATATCAATAGTTTTTTACATGATCATCACTGAAAATAAACTGAAAAACAAGATAATTAATCATGAGGAAAGGACATAAGATTCATAGTAGTGGACCTTTACATACACACATTCATTCATTAATAATGGGTTCGCCTTGATCTGACATTTTCCACTTAAGTCAGTTGCTCTACTTGTTAAGAAGTCGTGTATGTATGCTGGCATGGCACTGCTGATCTAATAGATATTAAGCTGCGAGGAGTAAGAGAGAAAATCTATTGTTTTCTTGTGATAATGGAATCATTTATCTATTTATTTTGGGATAACAAAACAAATTAATGGTGTTATCTTGGGAAAACAACACTTGTAATTGCGTGATAATGACAAATAAAACTTGTTATCACAGGAAAATGAATGTCTGACCAGTGACGCGGGTGCTGAATGTTGAGCACCATATACTATGATGTCATTATATAGACTGACCTCCAGCGTCCCTGTCCAAAGGACTTCTTATTTCAGGAACCTGATGAAAAATGTGTCAACAAGAGAAGAGACAAGTGCAACAGAAACAAAGTGACACTTCAGGCAATTTAGCCTCAAATCTGTTTCCTTCTGTTGGTATTTTCTTTCCTCGCAGTGGAGAGGCTACTGTTGTTTTCATGTGTGACTGTATTACTTCCTGCTTTCAGCTCCATTACATCCCATATCTACAGTTTATGCGGTCAGCCTTGAAAGCTGCTTTAAACATCTCACATAAACATTCACAGTTTTTTTTTTTTTTATTTCCTGCTGCAGGAGGAAGCAAAAACATCCAGAGACCTCACGACAATCCTAATTAACTGTTTTCACACTTATTCTCCAGTCAAAGGGGGTAAATCTGCCTCATTTGCATTCTGTTGGAGGCATAAATATAAGCCAATGAATGTCTTTTAAAGGCTGCTTTGAAAGTGTCAGAGGCCTTAACGTGGTGGAATATAATTAGATGTGAGTGCGGTCAGAGTGGTGTTGTGTGGCTTTGTTTGAATCGTATTATGCCATCTCTGAAAGGCGACGTTAAAAGACATTTCGGCGGCGGCACCGTACACACACTTTCAGCGGAGGTGGTACACACAGTACAATGGGACGCTCTTAACAATCACTATTATCAAATGTAAATTACACTCCCATGAGCTGCTCATTACAATATCCCATATGTAGCTTGTGTCACACGTTGTTAAATTCTCAATTCAACACGATCTCCCCTTTTTAGCTGCTGATAATCACAAGTGCTCTGGTTGTGAAGTTAAATTAGGAAAGAAGCAGGAAAGATATCCAACGATGTGTAACAAGCTAAAATCATAGGAGAGGTCAGCGGTAGTAGCTGGGTCTTCTGTTGTGATTCACTCAAGGTTATTTTGGATAGTAACTCATTATTTCATGGAATAAACGACAAAGAAAAGGTTGGACCTAATGAAAAAAGATTAAAGACCGTTTATTTTGATATTAAAGACTGTACCGCAAGAGAGGTTAGTGTTGTAGTACCGAGCAGGACCGAGTAAAAAGAGCTGCTGTGCAATGAGGTGATTTGAGCATGAGAGACTGATTCAAGGTTGCAGTGAAATATTCATTCAAATGAGGTAAAGAGTGGAGCAGCATAAGAATAACCCGTCTTTAAAGATTAACATAACCCTTGGAGATGTTATTGTATCCCCGTAACCAAGTCTCGACTTCAGCAGGTGCAGAACAGCTCTCCCTCACTGTGAGTTACTGCATTAAGTCCCTCAAATTTAGTGGCACAATCATGAGCCTCCCGTTCACTCTCTGGAGTAGAAGAATCGCTTTGCATTTTAAAAAGGTCAAACACTCAGATCTCTGCCAGGAGGAATTGAGGGAAGAAATAATGTCTCTCTGCAGAAATATGCAGTCGCACACAACTGATCCTCTCAAATACCCACTGTACAGCGCACAGATTAGAGGTCTGCGCGTGTTGACTGTCATCCTTTAACAACTGGTGTATAAACAAAGGCGAATCATAATATCAAACGCTAATGTGGTTGGAAATTGTAATCGTTATCAGGATTTGTATTGATTTCTATGCTAGTGGCTGGAGTGTAATACATAACGGTAACAGTGTGGTCATGATAGGTATTTTAAGACAAATAAAGCACCTTACTAATGAAGGATCAGCTTATAATGAGCAAACGCAGCTTTTAGCGTAGGATAAAATCTGTAACAATAAAGCAGCAACTCTTCAAAATGAGGAAAATACATCCAAATGTGTCTTCTGAATTAAGGGTACCAACATAAAGGGCCACGGGTCAGATTCAAACCCTGGACACAGCGTCCGCACATGAGGCGCACGCTATACCAACTGAGCTAATAAGGAACTTAACATCATTAAAAGCGTAAACGGACATCATTTCAAACTACATCACTCACTTGGTCTTTCAGCATTAGGCTATTGTGCCTACATTCAAATCGAATTTGAAGTTACAGAGACAACCGCACAGCAGTGATCCTTCCAGTTTCCTCGGTCTCTTCCTCCTCCTGCCATCCATCCCCTCTGCTGCAATTGCGAAACATATGCTTCAGTTGGTGTCCCCTGTTGGCTGGTGTTGGTCTTTGGAGAGTTTGGGTTCATGCCCAGTAGTTACATTGTGCTGAAGACAAAATGACCACAGGGAAAGATGCACTCAGGACAAGGGCCAAGAGCCCCCAGGCCTGGGACCACACACACAGGGCGCACAATACAGAAACTATGTCAAGATACAGAGTAAAGGATATAAATGATTAATTTATCGCTAACGGTGATTTTCTTTCAACGCTTTGCCGGAGAAATATGCAGACTGAAGTGACCAGGAAATCCAAAGATATCCTCTGCCATCTGTGCCTCGTTATATGGTCGGCACTACTGTGCGAATGAATGCGAGGGTCCGCAATCATTCTGCTGCTGACACTGGAGCTAAAAAAAAAGGGAGAATATAGATTGCATGTTTTAAGCATGACATCAAGGCACAGCTGCATCTACTGCTGTGTCTGCACCTGTGGCATGAAGAGGGAGGAATGAACTCGGTAAACATGCAGTCGAGCACTGACTCAATCCATCTATGTATGCAACAGGAATAATTACAGCCAGGGATGTAGGCAGGAGTGTAGACATACAGAGGTCAACACTCAAGTCCACCCAACTCAACCATAACCCCTCAGAAAATGTTAACCAAAATCTACAGTACAGCTGCAAAGACTCTTTAACACTGCCAGGAAACAATATTTGGTTGGGAAACAGACTAAATCTCTGATTTATTCACCATTTACTGATTTCATTATTGCCCTAAAGGTAGTCGTATTTAAATTGATTGATTCTACAACTGTAAAATCACTTGGATGTGTTACTTTCAAATGCAGAGTGTAAATTCCCCCTGGAGGTGGTTTCACCAGATGTTAGTAAGTACAAGAACCGGGGAGTCAAAGTGAAACAAGAACTTGTGGGTTCTGTTGCAGAAGATCAAAAACCTGATTTGAAACTAAAGACATTTCTAAGAATGCTAACCAAAAATGTATCCTTGGAAAATCCTGAACAGTATGTGGTGTCCTGAGTGATTGTAGCCTATTGAGCAACACTAGAGGAATACAGGCTAGCCTCGAAGTGGCGTCAAGACTTCTGCTCTACAGGCAGAAATGGTCACAGATGAGGTAGGCTCATGTTTTAACGTTTTATTCATGTTGTGTTTGGTAACGTTAGTGACATCCTCTCTGACAGTCTCTTTAGTCTCAACATCACTAAGTTAAAATGGGTTGCACCACACAAACTACTGCTGTTTTTCTTTTTTTTCTTTTTTTTTTTAGAGATTAGCTCTATAATAATTACACCCAGGTGTCCAAGTAGCCCAGGCTAAACCAACTGACAAAACTAATGTTAGCTAGCTGATATAACCAGTTTAGACTGAAGACTTTAGCCTAGTAGGTTAGCTAAATAACCAACAGAAACATTGTCGTTCAGGTTAATTTAACGTTAGCTAACGTAATTCTAATTCTAGCTAAGGCAGAAAAGTTGCTAACGTTAGTAAAATCACATTAGCTGAGTTTACAGTTAACCTAAAAGACAATTGTTGTTGGTGATTGGCTAACCTACTAGGCTAACATTTTGTAATTTGTTAAAAATATATATTATATTTGGGAATGTATATTAAACTCAACTTATTCAACAGCATTTTAATCAAGTGTTGATCATGTTTCAGAATACACTACCTCATTTAGTCTTAAGTCTAAACTGGTTATATATTAGCTAGCTAACGTTAGTTTTGTCAGTTGGTGTAGCTTGGGCTACTTAGACACCTGGGTGTGATTATTATAGAGCCAATCTAAAAAATTACAAAACTAACAAAAAGAAAACCCCACTAATCAGCACTAGCTAGTGTTATGCAACCTATTTTAACTTAGTGATGTTAAGTCTTGCATTTAAAGCTATCATGTGTCACTGGTTACATATTAGCTAGCTAACGTTGATTTTGTCAGTTGGTGTAGCCTGGGTTACTTGGATTATAGATATTATAGAGCAAATCTAAAAATAAAAACCCACTAACCAACAATAATTTGTGTTGTGAAACCTATTTTAACTTAGTGATGTTAAGTCTTGCTTTAAAAGATATAATGTGTAACTGGTTATATTAGCTAGCTAAAGTTAGCTTTGTCAGTTGGTGTAGCATGGGCTACTTGGACACCTGGGTGTAACCAATTATTATAGAGCTCATCCCTAAAAAATACAAAAAATCCCATTCACCAACAATAGTTTGTGTTGTGCAACCTATTTTAACTTAGTGATATTAAATCTTGCTTTAAAATATATATCATGTGTAACTGGTTATATATTAGCTAGCTAATGTCAGTTGGTGTAGTCTGGGTTACTTGGATTATAGATATTATAGAGCTAATCTAAAAATAAAAACCCACTAACCAACAATAGTTTGTGTTGTGAACCCATTTTGACTTAGCGATGTTAAGTCTTGCTTAACAGACTTTTAGACGAGGGAACCAGATGTGCAAAAATGCTAACAGATTTCCGGGTTTTAGGACTACAAACTACAAAATAGCCTCATTCCTGACGTTAAAATGACCTCTGTAGGTAACATTCACTGTGCATGTGTGTGTGTGTGTGTGAGAGAGAGAGAATAACATTAAGATACACTGAAGATCTGAACCTATACTTTAAACTTGTTCCTAAAATAATATTACAGCGGGGGGTAAAATAAAAAATAAAAGGGCTCGTGTTTCTGGAACATTCTCACTGTCCCATCTTCATCATCCTCAAGAAGTGTGTCTCATCTGTGCCGCGTGTGTGTGTGCGCGAGGGAGAAGTGGGCAAAGGCTCCGCCTCACTCAAAAAAAGGCGAGAGAAAAAAAGGAAAAGCAAACTGATACACACCTCTCAATTCTGGCAGGAGGAAAAGAATAGGAGTGTTTATGAACCGTATAAGTAAACAGCAGGATAACCAGGCACACCGAGAGCCGACGCGACTTCCCCCCCGTACAAAAAACGACAGCAAGCCACCGCTTCCACACCGCCGGAGATTGTCCCGTTGCGTTCAGGATTAAGTTTTTTTTTTATGTCATCTAAAGGTGGATCATTATCTAAATCCGAGATAACAAGCGAATTTGAAATGCGTAGCCTGCGATGCTATTTCTGGAGCCCCCAAAGCCGACGTTTGAACTCTCAGTAAACATCCAGTCGAGGTAGGATTCAAAGATTATTGCACAAGAGAAAGAAAAAAACAAAAAAAACAAAAGGTGGTGTGAGATATTTCAGTGTGTGCTCCACCGGGAGGGGGGGTTAGTTTCTTTTTTTTTTGAAAGATATACTCGCGTCGCTGTCCATGTGTCCCTGCGCCATCAGCAGCGAGGAGGGACGAGGGAGGGTGGGGAGAAGACATTTAGCAAGATACTCCACTTCACAGTGAGGTGGGAATTGGCTTTATTAAGTTGCTAATGAGCTGGGCAGCTCTGAGGTAATGGTGAACCAAAAAAAAAAAATTCAATAATGAGTGATTTCCTGCACATATTTACAGACTTAGATATATACATTTAAAAGAAATGTGTGAGGATATTGTAAGAGTTTGATGAAAAGTTTGGTACAAGTGTGTGCGGTTGCAACATTTCCTGCTAGCATGTGTGTGTGTGCAACCAAGCAAATCCTAAGTTTGAACTTCCACTTCTTCATCTGCAGCCTCCCTAATTAATGAGGGGCTTAATTAGTGAGCCAATCAGGCATCCATATGAGCACCTGCACATTTATTTTTTTTAAAAACAGCAGGATAATCCTTTCATTTCCACAGTTTTGACAGGCAGAGTGGGCATTTGGTTTCTCAAAGGCAACTCTCTCCACTCTCCTTCTTCTTCTTCATTTTTTTTTTTTTTTTACTGCATTTGGAGGCTCAAGTGGAGAAGCAGGAGGAGGAGGAGGAGGAGGGCGGCTCCATTGTCTGGCCAGTGAAGGGGTGGGGATTGAGGCTGTATGCAGATGTGCTGCTGGCAACGGACATCTGCTCTCCCCCCCTGTGGGCATTGTCACAACAGGCAGGGGAACTTAGAGTGGAGCCTGCCCGCAGAGAAAAGGCTTTTGTGAATGATATGCAACGCCTCACCCTTCCAGAGGCGAATGTTTGCATTGGGAACTCAACATTTATTAGAGATATCTGATCATCTCAAGTCAGGGATTATGTTGCGTCTGCACCTTAAAAAATACATCAGACACAGCACTTCTTGTTTTGTCATTGCTTGATGGGGATTACCTTTCCCCCCCAGCTCCTTCAGTCCCACCTGCAGCAGCACCACCCTCCCTGTAACGCCTCCAATTCAACTCCGCTGGGGGTTGAACTTCTTCTCACGTCTTTGTGGTCCCGGCATGTGTTCGGATATGAAAGCCGGCCTCCCAAGGCAAACGCATCACAGGCACCATCACAATGTACATGGCAGCTCCTATCAGGCCCTTTTTTTGATTTATCGCCGTGGAGGAAAAAATGCCAAGGAAATGCAAAACCGACGCTTTAATATTTATGATATCGTGCGCACGGCTTGTGCTTGATGGTAGCTATCGGTGTGGATGCTGTGCGTGTGTGTTTGTATTGGAAATCAGGAGTCTCATTTGCCTCAACAGATATTCCCTGGTGACTGGTGGAGTCAGTGTACTGTGATTACAAACATGATTTGTGCTTGTACAGAGCCCTGTTGTACATGGCTGATCTGCTGTACAACATGCCTGCGTAGGGGACTCATTTGTGTGTTTCTGCTGTATTATAACACGTCGGATAGCGGAGAGAGGCGAGCCGGGGAGCGAGTGTACCGATGCAGGGAGAGATGATGGTTTCTGAAAGCACATGTGCTGTCTCTCACCACCTCGCTCATTTAGCATGCTTCGGACGGAGGATGCATGTTACGTTTAGTTTACGTTGCCTTTCTTTTATTGTTGACATGATTACTTTATAAAGAGAGGGAAGGAATCTGAATCATGCACCGCCTGTTTTTGAAGTCAGAGAAGCAAAGTAATTACAATTGGTTAATCATATTCTCAGAGACTAATACTCCCATTTAACACAGTAATTTGGACGCTGCTGAAATAGCTCTTGTGAACTCTTCTGAGAATTCCCATAATGGCCGAGCCACTAACGGCTTCTAAAAGTTCCCATAGGAGTTGGTGTGAGAGGATTTTACTGTCATGTGATTGTGCTATGCATTGTGGAGAGGAGGTAATGGGTGTGAAATTACACTGTGCCATCTGCAAGAGGCCGAGAATGAACAGCCCGATGTCACTCAGACACACTGCTTTTGCAAAAAAAAAAAAAAAAATCACCGAGCCAGGCAGATTTACCGCAGGTCTTTTTTTGGACGTGGCTGCAAATCATATTTTATTGAGTAATTCTTAGCTTTTCTGTGTTTTGAGAGTTTTGTTTTGAGAGGGAAAAAAAAGACATTCATCTACAGCCCATTAGCCGGTTTAGCTTTTAAAAGTTTCATGGTCTCCTGATAGAATATTTGAATGTGAAACATTGTTCTTTGTTTCCTGCTGAAGTTCTGGCTCACAGATCATTAGACATCTTAAAAGTTGAGATCGTATTAAGGCTTTGATGTTGAAAACAAAGATTGCGCTGTGAAGCAGAGTGCTTCAGAGGAATTACAGTGATGAGGGAACAGTCGTACTGTAATTATTCTTTGAGCAGCTCTTGTACTGTATCTCACGCTGGCTGGTTATAGTTTTGTCTCCGAGAACAGACATTTAAAGAATCGTCTGTATGTTGGGTGTAATTGCTGCAGTCTGTAAATTTGCAGCACCTGTTTCTTGCTTGTTCTAACACGCTCTGTTGTGTCTCGGTTGCCTCTGAGTCAGTCGTTTTTGTTTGTGGTTGTGAAGGATAGTTTTGGGAGAGTGGATGTGGACTGCGCCAGACAGCAGCAGGTGTCTGATTCACTTCACTGATAAGGCCTGTTTGCACAGTGTGCTTAATAGATACAGGAGTCTGTCTGTTTTTTATGTGTGTGTGTGTGTGTGCATTCTTGCCTGCCAGGCAGTGATATACTATATACAGTATGGAGACATAGATACATCCTCTGTTGTTAGCTCTTCAGTGCAGCTGAAGTCAGTTTTCATACTCTCACAGCTTCTCTGTAGCTTGCTCCTGCCATATTGGCATCCTACAAGCTTGTTTGTAAGCTTTGCCAATCCAAAATGATGTATTTAATAGTCATTCCCAGTTCAGCTGGCATAGTGGCCAGAAAACAAGCAAATTATAGTCCAGGGTTTTTAATTGAGACAATCAAAGAAAAACTGCAGAATCATCACGTCGCTGCCAGATATTACATATAATATCCAGAGCGATTAGCTGACTACGAAGCACTATTAGATTCCACTCCCAAAATGATGTATATCACCGTTCCCAAAGCAACATGATGCATGTTGCCGTGTACCCCGGCTGAGTTTAAGCAAGAAAGCGACGGTTAGGTTTCGGAAAGCATTGTGGGATGAGTTCAAATGACTGTGTTACTTGTGTAGCTTCAGTTACAAACTGAAGGGCTGCACGATATTTGAAAAAACTGACATTGCGATATTCTGGTTCTCTGCGATATAAAAAAAATACAGGAATTGTCATTAGATAACTCGAAAAGCTCTCTTTGGAAATAATGCATCTAGAATGATCAGGTGCTTTTATGTTACGTACATTAACTTCAATTCCAGTATTTATGTAACTTGACTTCTTTTAACTCAAAAAATAACTAAACATTGACTTTTGGTTGCACACTAGACACAGACAGCCGTCTCCAGGGTGAACGTCCTGTGCTTGTTTTCATTATTGTGTATTGTGTACGACCACTGCTTTGTTATTTCCCTGGTTATTGTGCACCTGAGTGTGTGAATGTGTTTAATTTACGGGTGTCCGGAACATAGTCTTGCAGCTTGTGTAGAAAACGAAGATCAAGCTTTGATCTTGTAAGATTTTTCACTTTGAGTTAAAACGTAAATATTTCCAAACTAAAGACAAAAATACAGATAATGATGGATTAATAATCGATCCTACTGTTCTTACCTCTGAAGGAGGTGGGGCTGTGTGTGCACCACAGGCTCGCTGTCAGATATGTATCAATATTTGCACTTATTGATCCAATATTAGTCTTTTGGCAGAAAACAAGAGCCAGGCTGACACCTTCAAACCAAAAGATAGATATTTACAATGATATAAAGCAGCAAACATTTGTTACTTTGAACTTATTGTGTCTGCTGTATAATGTCATCATTCACATGGAAGAACAAAAAGTAGAGGTAAAGTTGTGTTATTTGATTAATAAAGTAAAAGTGAGAGTAAAAAAAAAAAAAAAAAGAGAGAGTAAAGTGTCGGTTTTACTACAGGGGCACATGAAAAGAACAGTCTTAGTTAATGTTATTAGAAACACCTGTGCTAAAGGTGTGCTGTGAACAAGGCCAGTCATTCAAATGACTTTAGCCTACAGTGTAGTGAGGGTGGGGACAATATGTTGTGGACGCATAAATGAGCATATCTCTAAATTATTAACTCATTATATGATTGTAAGAAAGTGCTAAGCAGCAGTGGGGGAACAGAGGAGGATGTTTACTGATCTCTGTATTTATGACCATGGGAGTTCGCTCACACCACTTGGCTGTCTAATAGCCTCCCACCTGGCGTAAACCATCACACTTGGAGTCCCCGCTCCTCCTTAATGACTGGCTATTTTCGTCCAAAGAAGTCCTAATTGCTCTCAACTGCATGCACGGACATTATGCCAGAGATTGGTAGAGCGAGGAGGGGGGAGGATGAGGATGGATGAAGGGGGGACAGTTTGAAGATCTGAAAGGGATGTAATACACTGTCTTTCTAACATGGAAAAGTGTGTGTTTGCCAGCAGGAGAAAAGAAAAAAAAAAAAAAAAAAAGAGTTGATCTTCTCCCACTCACCTCCCCTCCCTCTTTTGGCATCGCCAGAGCTGCCATTAACTTTCATGCAAACCACAGAGGATTAGGAATGAATAGTGGCACCGTCTTCCAACTATGTGTGCACGTACATGTGTGCTCGCGTTTGTGTCTGCGTGTCACTTTTGCAGGAACTAGCAGAGACAAAGCACCATCTGCACGCAGCAGGCTGTCCTGACTGCCTGCTCCACTCGCTGGGGCAGGGAAGAGGCTTTCTGTGAGCATTGTTACGAAACCAACTCTGCTGCTGCTGCTACGCTGCTTGTTAATGCTGACAGCTAATAATGTCCTCCTGGATGACGGTGCCTTGCTGGAGCCAGAGTGAAGAGACAGAGACTAATGAAGAGAGGCAGGAAGTGAAAGAGAGAGAGAAAGACAGAAACAGATAGAGAGGAAGATACCAGTGGAGTGTGCAGCTCGTGTCTGTCCGAGCTGGTGAAGTTTCCTGAAGAGGATTATGCACACAAACAGAGAGAATGAAAGTACAGGCACATGTATTGTATTTTATTTCCTCTTTTTTTTTTTGTGTTCCTTCCTTCCTGCTCGCTCTCTCCTGTCTCAGCGTCTCAGGAGGGAGGTGGCAGGAGGAGGAGGAGGAGGAGGAGGAAGGGTTTCATTGTGTCTCGGTAGGGCCCCTATTCCAGTCCAGCTGACATAGACTTGTGTCAGGAGGATCCATCCTGCTGATGTTAGGCAAGCTGTAAAGTGAAAGAGATGTCTAAAATGCTGAAGTGTGCTCTGGCCAGTGGAGAGATGGCTCTGTTTGTTTGCCATTCTGCTGAGCACCACTTCGCAGAGAAAACTTTTCTGACTGAATCTGCTGACAGAGAGAAAGGGGGTGGGGTGGGGGGAAAAAAGAGTTGGAGTTGGTGGTTTTGGGAGTCACTTGTGGGCACACAGAGCCTTGCCCATTGTGAGTCTGTGACATTGACATTTGGAAATGGTGAGGGGGAGAAAGGATTTAAAAAAAAAAAAAAGAAAAAAAGCACACTTTTTTCAGCTCTCTTGCCTTACAAACTGTTTTGCCTCTGCTCACAGTACTCAGAGACAGCAGTCATTGAACCTTCCAACCACATGAATATGCATGATAAGTCCGCTCTTCTTCTCTGCCCTCTGAGCTGTATTTTTTTTTTCCACCCAGAGACCTGTCGTGTTGTGTTTGATTGGCCCTGACATTTGAAAAGGTCCTTGAATAAAGAAAAAAAAAAGTTGTTTATGACAACTGGAGAACTCTCCTTGCAGCGGAGAAAAAATGGCATTTTGAAAGGAGCACAGCTCCTGCATATTTAAATGCTAATGGCTCTGTGAATGTGCAGGCTAATAGGATGTTTCAATCTGGAGTAGTGCAGTATGTACACTTTGAGCATGCAGGCACGCTGTCTGAGTGCTACTTCTAAATAGCCGTGGAAGGTGCATCAGCTCGTTTTATTAACTGATTATGTGGAGTCTTAAGTTTTTTCATAAATGATCACTTTATTTTTTTTTTATGGCAGCGTGGAGATTATCTCAACACATAGGCACAAAGAACTGGTTTAGAAAAAAAACCCTGAGGGAAATCTGTTTTTGAAGTTCTGGCATCTGTGATGCATTATTGCAATGGTTATGATGCAGATAAAGTTTAACAGCTTGTTTTACAAGCTTTCTGATGCTGTGTGGCAGAGTAGGGCTGCGAGTATAAGGCGGGGGGCCCCTGGGGTTCTGGCTGGGCAGCCCTGTAGTGAGGCGTCAGGTCCGTGGTTTATTATGAGCTGTTTTGTTAGCAGTAGGCAGCCACAAGTACCATGGATCACCCTGGACTTTAACCTGCCTGCAGAGTATTTGTTCTCATAGTCCTGCTGGCTCTCATTGTGTGGACACGGGACAATTGATGATGTCGTTAGATAAGAATTTGTATTGAAGATGAGCCTGTTATCTCACATTTTACTTAAAACATAGACATGTTGAGCTCTGTTTGAAGAGTAACATCATAATTGTTATGTTATGCCATTTTAGCCCTTCATTGATAGTTGAGTGATTGTTTTTACTTTGCAGATTCAGATTATTCACTGTTTATAGGCTATTACTTGTTGTGTAAATAATCAGATAGTGTTGTGGGCACGAGATTGAGTGAAACACACAAAAAAAATGCTGCGTCACAGCTAAAATATTGCATTTTATGCTGTATATCAGGCCCGATGGTTGACCACGCAGATAATGGGTCTCTCCTTAGATGTCACCATTGCATGATATGAACCCTGGACCATTAAGACCAGTTCACATGAGAAAGTGTCACAGTAAAATCACATGTCTGGTTCAAGAAGCTCGGTGAAGTAGTGACACCTTGCAGGGTTAGTTCATAAACTGCTGTATCTGGCGAGCAAACAGGAAACATGCTAGATCTCGTAGTGTGTCACAGTAGATTCTCCAACTTGTTTTTATTTTATCTGGGGATTTTTAGTACTCGTTTTTTGTTCTCAGTATTTTACATAATTTAATTCAGTAGAGATTAAAGTTTATTATTCTATGTTAAATAAAATCTCTCTAAGCTAACAAGCTTGCTAACTGTCAGCCAGGAGCAGATGGTAATTTGACAGAGGAGGGTGAATAAAACGCAGCTAATAAGCTACATAGCTTCTTTCATTTTAGACTCCAGCTTTCTGATCCCACAAAGGTCATCGCTGCCAAGACGGCTTGCTATTGAGAATTTGCGTGTCAAAGTTTACCCAAAGTTGAACCTCACGTGAAACATATTTGTGGATTTACTTCGCCCACGCGAGCGAAACCACTGATTGCTGCATTTATGTTGAAGTGAATTGATTTTGCTGTTTTTAATGCTGGTTCTTCCGGGCCCTTAGGCCAGTAAGATATTTTTTTAATGCTGCAAGGTTACCCTCGCAGTCCCGGTTAAATCTGTCTACATACCATGCTTTCATGCATCTAACAGCCTCTTTGCTTGCATAAATACTGGCAGGAGTCCAAACAGGGAAATCTGGCAGATGTCCATGAAACCATTTGACTCCTAAACCACACTGTTAAGTGAGAGGCTGCACTTCCCATTGATTTGAATGAGCAGTGGACATCAGCATGGCTGCTACTAGAGAGCTGTAGAGCTCACACAAACACACACACACACACACACACACACACACACACACACACACACACACACACACACGCTTGCACAACGTCACACAAAAGCGGTTATCTACTTGTTGCTGTGCGGAGAGCTAAACGGGGTGAGCTGTCATCCTGCTTCTCATCACTCATCTGTGGTGAAAAGCAGCATATTATCTACTCGTTGCTAGCAGTTATGGAAGTGTTGACAAAGTGAGTGGTGGAGCTGAGCGATGGAGTCTTATCACCTCAGCTATCTCCATTATGAATATGGATATTACCAATGTTTGGTGAGCCCGGGGCTAATTCTTTGATTCTCGGCTGCGGAGAAGCTCAGTGGGATGGTTGGCTTTTTAACTCGTCAGCTTGTTCGCACAAAGACATGTTTGATTTTCACCCGTATGGAGATGTTTGATTCCTGATCCTGAACAAAAAGGATTTGCTGTGGGTTAATGTTTCACTGAGCCAGAGAGAAGCCACAGACTCTCAGTCCCTCCTACTCAGTCCTCAGCGAATACTCCCCTCGGGACTCTGTGTGGGGTTAGAAATAGGTGTCCCTGTGGTTTTAAGACAGCTTTAGCAAATGCTATTTTAAAGCATAATACATGTCTATATCATTTTATTCTATTATGCTACATATCTGACATATCAAGCAGACATAACTGTATTTAATAAATATCTAACATTTAGTGAACAGGATGTGGTTCCTGGACTAAAAGTAGTGCATGCTGCTTTTTATTTATAGACTCCAACATCTTTTGACCTCAGGTGAACATTTTTCCAATAATGAAGTTTTGTGCCATCAGGGGAGAGGGGAGTGCATTAGTACGATAACAGAGCTACAGTTCATTGGTATTGCCTTGTCAGGGATTTTGCTGATGCATGAGGTCTCTGTTTTACCTACAGCCAAACTGAACTTGCTGTTTAAAACAGCAGCATAGCCAAATTTGAATATGGAGGAAGAAAGGAGTCCTATTATCTGGTTCAGACATGCAGTCAATGCAGCACTGCTGGACAGATTGCTAATATTGGTGTATCAAGGGTAATACACAGCCCAGGCGCCAGAAGGAAATGTTGGAAGTTAAAGTTTCTGCAAACCACTGATACTTTTATATTTGTATGTACCTTTCATATCACATTCACATTAAATATTTATGACTTTCATATTTGGAGTTGGAGGGGATGGTGACGGAGTTATGGGAGCAGGCTTCCAAGCCAGTGATCCCAGTTCAAGACTGTGTTTGTAAGAACTGGGACAAGGACCATGGCATGTCAACACATGCAAACGTGGCACCGCTGTTTATTTTCAAGGAGACCTCGGGACAATTTCCAGCCGTGTTTGTGTTGACCAAAGCAGATATTTTAAGCCTACCTAAGTGATTTTTGTGCCTAAACCTAACCAGAAAGTAAGCACAGCGTTGTCTCAACATAAAATCGAGCCTAAAGAAATGTGAAGTTTCAACATGTCTGTGGTTTACAGGAAAGTCCATCGCCAACATTTATTCTGGCAGACTGCTTTCATTTCAAATGATGATAAACTCCAACAGAGGTCATATGTGCTCCAGTCTTTTCAGCCTCAGGGGAAGTTTGAACTACCAAAACATTTCGAATAACTCAAAGAACACAGCTTTTTGTTCCACTTTTCACCCATTCGCCCATGTCTTTTCTGCCTTGCTTAAACCTCATCCCTGACCTTTCACTTCTCTCCTTTCTCCCTCCTGCTAAGCTCTCTTTACCTTATTTTCCTTTGAATATCAGTTGTGCTTCCTAATCCCTCTGTGCCCTTATCTTGTCTTCTTTTTTCCCTTCAGTTTCATCTCTGTGTGCTCTCGCTCACAGGTGGCTGACGGGGTGTACAGGCTCTTCTTTGCTGGCTGTCTGTGTTTCTTCTTCTGTTTAGTATCTATTGAATACCAGCTGCTGTCCTTGGTCATGGAGGCATGCCTAATGCATATACATGAAAGCAGGAGAAAACACATGTACCTGCACACAGACAGAAAGACAGAAAAACACACACACACACATGCAATGTTAAATTGGTCTGATTATATGCAAGCTATTAACTCAAAAAGGAGGCTTCAAAGAAGCACGGTGCTCATCAGAGGTGGAGTAGGGAGACAAAACCTGCTTTCGTTGAAAAGAGATCTTTCAGGTTGCACTGACACTAAATGTTCTGTGCCGTAAGTTTTCATTGCTGAACATATAAAGCCTCGTAAATGCACACTGCTTCATGTGGTGGTTTGCTGCTGCGCACCACCATGACCATAGCCGCTATCTCATGTCTCTCTCCCCCATCCTCCAGCCTTTCACGCTGGGCAGAGTTTTTCAGATCTCCCCCCTCCCTGGAGGCTGGATGCAGCCAGACACCCACCTTGGCCCCAGTTCCCAGCTGACACGTCTGTGTTTTTTGGTGTCCGTCTGTATATATGTGTCTGTGTGTGTGTGGGCAGCAGTGTTCAGCGGTGTTCTCACAGCCCAGCTGAGACTGACAGATGGAATCATTTCACACACAGACAGAAAGGCAGGATACAGGAAACCGGGGTGTGTTTAATAGTCCTGGCGCTGCTGTGGTTGGTATTAATCTAGGTCAGTGGCGTTCAGCTCACAGGGAGCTGGCCTCTGGGGCAAGCTTGGCCTTTCCTTAACCCCAGTTACTCAACTAACTTACAGTCTATTTAGCTCATACGTAGTCTGCTGTTAAAGTGCCTAACAAGATGTTTACGCTGTGTAGTGTTGGGCAGATTCCTACTGTACCTGGTTCAGCTGGCCTTTTGCAATGCGAGCACGTGGCTCCAGATGGCCGACACTATTGCCCTCGATAGTGCACTCCAAGATGTTTCCAAAGATTTTATTTGGTTCTTGTGATTGGCTTACGTGTAAGAAATGTTACGTTTTCACAGAGTTTGGCTTGCCTGAGTAGCACAGTTCAGCTTACCCCGTAGGGCTCGGCACTGAAGCTGAAAACGACTGTTGAAAGCTGTCAAATAAAAGTTTACATGAAATGCTTTGCTAGATTCTTAGCGTCCTTCGCCAAGGAGGTTATGTTTTGACCCGTGTCTGTTTGTTGGTTGGTTGGTTTGTCAGCAGGATTACATAATAACTACTGAACGGATTTCCACGAAACCTGGATGGAGGATGGGTATTGACCCACGATTGGACCCCATTAACTTTTGGTGCGGATCCAGATGAAGTGACGGATCCGGAAGTTTTTCTAACTTTCTTTAGGATTGCAAGATATGGCATTTTTTCAGACATTTTTGTTAATTACTCTGAATATTGTATGGATCTTGATGAAAAAAGTCAAGGTGGCTGGTATCTGTCAGTGATTACAAAAGGGGACTATTGGGCCTTGGTGGAGGTATGTGCTCTACTGAGTCCCATTCTACTTTTCTTATATTTAGGTTAAATATTTACTGATATTAGACTGTTTTTCATTTGTGGATTGACCAATTATCTTATCTATTCATCTTCTTTTTTGTCCGATTGCCGATAAACTACTAATCTGACAAAGGTCGGACTTGATGTCACACTACCTTGATAAATTCGGGGTACTTTATATGAACAAGGGTTCAAGAAGCTCTCTTTAAGTGAGGATCACATTTCTGTATCATGATTTATCTCCTTTTAGAAAATGTTCAATTGTGAACCAAAGCTCATTCAAATTATGAGCAGTGGCACTCGCATCCTGAACTCATCTCTGCTGTTAATTTGCAGTTTAATTGCTCTAACAGTCGCTGCATATGCATCAGGTGCTCGGTAGTTAATTGGTAGGAAAAGACAGATCATCAAGTTCAACAATTAAAATTGGCACTTTCCAACCTTAACACACAAAGATGTACAAGTGTTTCTAATTAGACTAAAACTATTCTGAGGAGATTTCATGGCAATGACTCACAATTATGTATTACGGAGACTAAATTTTCTCAGTAATGTTGTACCTGACAAGCAATATTCAAATAGAAAACTGATGATGACATTGAAAAGGAGGTATTTGTGGTTATCTGTCTTCATTCTCCTCATGTGTTTGCCTTTACGAACCCTCACTTTGCTCTTTAGACCCAGAAGCAGTCGTTTTTATAGTCTCTCCTCATTAGTCATGCTCGGTGCTTCTTTGAAAATCCTAAATTTACGCCTGAAATGGGACTGTGGCATCTTCATCCTTCAATCAGCCATTGGTTGAGGCAGTTTTTAAGAGATTGGCCCTGTTCCAACACAATCTTTTCTTTTTTATTTAATTTATTTTCCCTCTCCCTGATGCATAATTATTCCATAACCCTAAAATATAATTGCATTTTTGTCGCTCGTCTTTGCTCTTTCCTTGGGGTTTCTATCACGTTACAGCTAAATGGTTTTGAACATTTGACTCTGGAGAGGTGTAAGAAATCAGTCAGCATTAGGTTAGATATTTTCATTAAATAGAACTAAATTGTTTAGACCTGTGCTAAATGATAAGGTGTCTGTTTTTTTCTTTGCTCCCGCCTGGTATTAATGAACTGTTAGCTGAGGAATGGAAAGGTGCTAAAGAGCTGAGAAAGACAAGGTAAGATGGTGAAGACGATGTGTTACTGGCAAGACTTTTCCGAACAAGTCGTGATCTTCAGCAAAAAATGGTTTACGCTGACTGAGACATTAACTGCATTTCCCTCCAGTGGTTTTGTGACTTAAACATCCAATCCAGTTACCAACATAGTGTACATCCAGAGCGTCATAAGACGTCCTTAATATGCTTTCATTATCATGTTGTTCTCTCATAATCAAGAGGTTTGTTCGGTTTGGTCCTTGAGCGAGTATATTGTTCATTTATTTTCAGGTTCTGTGCTTTAGCTCTCAGTACTGGTATTTTTTCCGTCAAAGAAAAATGGCTGAGGTTATTTTTGTCATGTTGAATGTCAACAGGAGAGTGGAAAAGACAGATTTATTACCAGAATGAAAGCATCTTGGCCACAACCTTTTACCTGTCAACTTAAGTACCACAGGTTTTGGTGTGATTGCTTGTGTGTGTGTGTGTGTGTGTTGCTCTCTGAGATGAGACGAGTAAATATGTGTCTAGAATCGAGTCTATCGGGAAAAGGAGAAAAATTACCAGGATAATATTTCGAGACATGTTTAAAATCCTTTTTATTTAATTTCAGACTGGACTCTGTATTGCTCTAAGTCCTCAGTTGTCTGTATTTTGTAGTGGTGTTGTGAAAAAAATAAATTGCCAATTATCCCAGTGGAGATTTTATGCCAGACTTTGTTTTAGTTCATTAGATGTAAGGAGCTGAAGAGAGGAGGAATGCAGGCCACGCCGAAAAGCCTCACAGGGTTAGGCTAACAGGCTGCCGTGCACAATAATGTCACCATTATGCGTTTCCTGGGTGACTTAAACGAATAGGCATTATTACAAAATTGTGCATTAGCCCAAGTCAGCAGTTAGTACTGCTGCAGTCTCATTTCGTTTAGAGTTGAGAGAAAGATGGCGAGAATGTGAGAGGAGGAGGGAGGGAGGGAGGGAGGGAGAGGGAAGGGGGAGGATGGGAAAATGGTTCAGAGAAAAGGCGATGTAAAGGAGAAATGAGGAATGAAAAGAACGCTGTCTGCCAGAGGCTGACAGGACATGCAAAAGGCGGTAAAAGGATACATGGAGAGGCACAGATGGACTGACAGACTAGGGGGAGAGTGATTATGATGGAGAGGTAGAAAGAGGAGAGCTGTAATTGTCAGTAACTGGTGTATTTAGACAGGGAGGGTTGGAGGAAGAAAGAGGCTGGCAGGGAGGAGGAAGGTGTAAATCAGCGGTCTGAGCGACAGCTTTACGTGCCCCTCGGAGCCCCAACTATCCGATTAATGAGAGAAGAGAAACCCTAACCACCTTCCCCTCCCTGCCTCGTCTTTTTCTGCTATCTTGCACTTTCAGGGACATAAATCATAGACTCTTAAGCAGTCAGTTTAGGTAGCTGCTACACAATTCTTCCTCAAAATGTTGACTGTATCCCTGTCCGGTGACGTGCCGCATTAATGAGATTTTACTGCAGCTGGTGGCCATTGAATCAAATTCATTCCAGCTACAACCAGCAGCCGTTTAGCTTAGCTTTGCGTAGCATAAGCAAACTAGAAACAGGGGAAACTAACAAGCCTGGCTCTGTCCCAAGGTCTCTCTCAGCACCTCTAAAGCTCACTTATTAGCACATTATACCTCATTTGTTTAAACTGCATGGAGACAGAAGTGTAAAAACAACAAAATGTGCATTAATGGGAGTTAAGCGCACCACTTATTCTTGGTCAGGCGCAGTGACTTTCAATTTTAGCTTTATTTTTAGGGGGTATACTTGGGTTTTTGTGCACATTAAGTAAGTTATAATAATCCCAGCTTGTCTAATACAGCAGCGTTGGTCATTAGCCCTAAGCTTCAAACAGTGAGGCTGTTCACATTTGGTTTCACCCTCCTTCCCGAGTGATCTGATCACAAGTGCACAGCTTTAAGCCCGTCAGTTCAAACCTGGCATTAACATGCGTCCTGACATGCGTCTCAAGTGACCACTTGTGATCCGATCTCATTTCCCCGCTCTATATGCAGGTACGCATATAGTTCATCACTGGAACAAAGGAATATGATGTCATTTCCAGAGAAAGAAATATATACTACAACGTGTGCCGAATTAACAAGAAGGCCTTGATAGTTAAGCGTGTGTTGTAGACAGCGTTTCACAAAATGTATACAGTTTCTGCAGGCAATAGGTCTCAAAATTGAGTGATTGTTGAAGGGAGTCTGGGGACTTTCTCCACGGACGACAAATATGAATTACTGTTTACTGTAATTGTAAAATGTGACATGTTTACTGTCAACAATACATTGTCTTCTTCATATATTTTGTGTAAATGGAGAAATCAGTTGACATTGTGTTCAAATGGCTGTAGGGAGGTAAGACATACTTCAGACACAGAACAGACCGGACCGACTTTAGATAATGATGCTTTTTACAAGTAGAGAAAGTATGTGTTGCATTCAATGTCGAACTTACAAGACGGCTCAAATGATTTAGATAATGCTGTAGCTGTTATGCTAAGTTTGTGTCCTCCACACCCAATAAATTGTATAGGAGTCTGGGGATATTGCATTTACTAGTTCAATGATTAGTTGAAACAGAGCCAGGCTAGCTGTCCCTCTATTTCCAACCTATATGATAAGCTGAGCTAACTGACTGCTGGTTGTAGCTTCACATTAACTGTACAGATATTAGAGTAGTATCAATCTTCCCATCTAACTCTCAGCAAGAAATTGAATAAGCATATCCAAAAACGTTGAACTATTTCCTCCCCCCCTCCAGTGCACAGCTGTCACATGCAGAGACGAGGCTGCACTTAAAACAAAGATATTTAAAAGTAAAAGATGGAAGAGAAAGCAAATTGAGAGATTTTCAGATTATTGCCAGAGGGAAGAAAATGGATTTTTCTTAAATAAACTTCACAAGAATAAAGTTATTTCCAGTTTATCTAGAGGGCACTAGGTTTCCCATCAGCTTATTTCTTTGACTACAACCCCATACTTTCGTGGCTCAGTCCCTTTTGTGTTTATACGGGCTGGTGGTCATCAAGTTCACATAGTTAAACTAGTTCACTGAGGTCAAGGGCTGGAAGCACGGTTGATGATCTAAAAGAAAAGAAGGAGCAAAAAAGACTCCCCCTTGTAGTAAACGCCTCCACAGATATTTCAGTCAAACATGTGTATGACAAAGTCAAAGCTTGCTTTACTTCATTCTGTGCCTTTTCTACCCTTAGCCAAACCCACAGGTTTCTTAATCTGGTGGAGACGGCTCCTCTGAGAGATGGCCTCAGTCAGAAAAAGACCTCTCTCTCTCTGTTTCGCTTTCTGTTCCCTCCCTCTGTGTCTTCTGTGCTATTACCAACCTAAACAAGGTCTCCCGGGCTGCCTGCCTTGTTATATACCTTTCATCACAAAAGGAGTAGAAAAGAATGAGCGCTAGTGAAAGAGATGTAACATAAAGAGCTGAAAGGGAGAAATGTTTCTAAAAACTGGCTTCGTCTGCTTGTGAATTTTTTTTTTTGATCTACAGGGTGTCAGAAGGAGAAGCACTGTATGAATTAATAACCTCTTAGAGTGATGCAACAGCTGCAACAATGCACAGTAACGCCTGGCACGGCATGCTGAATTTTTCTGTGGCATTTTGATGAAAATGTTACTTCTGTTTGTGTCTCCGTGAGACACAGAAGAGAAGCTGTGGTAGCACATCTGCGGTGTACATCTGCCACATTTCACAAGCTCTTAACTTTGAACACCACCCGATTCTGTGCCAATATTTTATCCACTGCTAAAGTGTGCAAAAAGAGCTTTGTTTTCTGAGCTCCACCATGTGAGTGGCATTTAAGTTATTTGTTGAAATGAACACCTACGTCAAAGCTTTACAGGGCATCTTCACGCTTCTGCAGCCCAAACATGCAACTGTGAGAAAAATGGTGTGAATTTCCAGAAAGTTTAAGCGCTTTATTACCCACAAATCTTGCATGTTTTGGTAGCAGCTTCAACCAGCACTGGGGAAATGAGTGTTCTGTCTTACTGCTGGTGAAGAGACCTAATTTTGTATTTTTGAACGTCTCTTCCTGCACCCCATGAACATTTCCACCAATGACGAACTATTACATCACCGTCTGCAACTGGCAATCAGTTAAATTCATGATTAATCTGCTATGATTTTTCTCAATTTACCCATTAACCTTTTATTCCATTCAATGTCTGAATGCCAAAATGTCAAATGTCTTGATTTGACAAACGGTAAAAAGGAAAATGTGTTCGCTCGCACTCTGTAGGCGTGAGCGTGCGTCATCCTGGGCTCATCATAAGAGTGACGACATGAGACTGAAGGCTGGAAAATAAATTACAATCAGGACCATTGGTTTCATTGTTCGAAATATTTTGCTTGATGAATTTGCTGATGTTATCCACTCTAGATGGTGTGTTGTTTTATCGAGGGTTGCAACCAGCGTTAAGGTGCATTACTGCCCACTACAATGGCAAAACAAGAATGTAAAGAAATGGAAATTATTTAAGAGGCGCTGGAATATTTCCATGTGTACGACTGGCATGATACCAATATGTCATTTTAAATTTCACAGTTAGTGTCAATACTGGTTCATCTTGACACCTCTACAATGCAATTATGTAAGCTTTGACTTTGGACTTCGTCATTGGACCGGTTGTTTGTTGACGTGATTGGACTCCATTCCCAAGCTAGAGTTACCGAGTGCTGCACACTGTTAGAGACTGTAAGGGAGTGTAAGAGAGGCAAGGCAGTCCAGAGTCCTTTACAGAGATATCAGTCTACAGGCTGAAGCAAGAAAGTCGGGGAAGGTCTCAGTTTCAATCTGTTCATACATATAGTGCCTTTAAGTGATGAAAGCTAACATCATGAACTTAACTGGTAGATGAGGTGTGCAAACAACAGAGTTACTGCAGGACAAACTGATGAACATATAATACATGACTCTGGATACAAGGTCTTGTATCATTCAGGCATTGTGGCATGTTGCAGGTTGCAGTCACAGCTGAGAGTCCAACAGTGCATGAAATGCATCCAAGTAGAAAGGCGAGATCTAATTACAAAATAACAATCACGGATTGGCTATATTGCAGAAATGGTGTGTACTAAGTGTCGGATCTCTTTGTCTTCACAAACCAGAGTAAAGCTCATAAAAGTCAGAATTGTATTCATTGTTGTACATGTTTTTTCTCAAAATCCTGATACATCAAAGACAAGGAACAAACTTCTTTTATCAAGAATGTTGTGAGGTGAGATCAGACTACAGTTACTCTGGTCACAGTCTTGACGCAACATTCACAGACTTGTCAGGAAACCTGTGAACATGACTACTGTGTGTTACAACGCAAGTAATAAAAGTGCTGTGTGTGTGTTGAGCAGAGTTTCTGCCCTCTCGACATTGAGTCAGACAATCCCTGGAGTTGTGCAGTTCCGTCATTTGCATGTGCGTTTCTGAGTGTGTGACTTTGTCTTCCTCTCAGGTCAATCCCCTTATTGTTAAGTTACATAACAGCACTTAGTCAAGTAACAATCCAGCCGCGACGGTGCTCAGGTCTGCAGGATAACTGTACTTCCTCTCCGACACTCCTCTGGCTGAGAGCTCCTCTCAAACTTGTTGTTGACTTTTCAACCTGCTTAGTGGAGTCGACTTTTTCTTTTTTTCTCTGGAAACAAAGTGGAGCTCCTTCTCACATGAGTCAAACCTCTGGAATTAATTTATGGAAATGAAGTCATGTATACCACAGATTTGGTTTTTTGGTCAGATGTAGCTCTCAAACTGCTGAGTGGGCCATTCTTCTATGCCAGCAGGCTTTTTGTTGAGACCACCAGTGAGAGCAGATGTAATGAAATGTGATTTTTGAAATGATTCCAGGTGTGATTCTGAATGAAAGTGGAGATTTGGAGGAGGCTCTAAGTATCAGAAAGAATATTATATTATTCAGGGATGCTGCAGCACCAATAGTTAAATTCTGGGCTGATAGTGATGTTTACAATAACATTTTTGTTGTAGCCAATTCCGATATTGATCTTTTCTTGTTGTTTACTTTGGTTTTGTAATTCGTTCCCCATTGTGTGCCAGGGAAACAAAGAAATCTTTATTTTAGAAAGATAACAGTCAATATCAGTCATCCAGCCTTTTATTACAGAATACTGATTCAATCATACAAATTTATGAAACAACCTCTAATATAACCTTTCTAGGGCTGCGATATTAAATCAAAACGTAATCGAATTCACAGTACAATGTCCAGATCATTTAAAATGTGTGACAAAACAGCATTGTAATGAAGTACTGTAGTACTGTTGTGAATTAATTAGGTCAAATTGTTATGCATTATAAACAAAAACATCACAATATTTCAGGACAGTAGGTGACATGTAATGAGCCTGTCGTCACAACACAGCTTCACTGAGTGTTGGTCAAGAGATGAATGTTAGTGCTGGGTTGTTGTCTAGCCTTATGATTGAATTCAAGTTGTTGCTTTTGATTTAAGGAAAGCTACATGTTCTGGATTACACATGATGGTATGTGCTCACCGTCATCCTACTATTGCATAACCACCACGTTATTGTACATTACCGGTGTTGAGAAACAGTTTTGCGGGCACCTGTGTGCTGGAGCTGCATAAATTACCGTTTGTGAGCTATCAGTAAAGAGAAGTCTACATCAGGAGACTTGATAATGACTAAATGGCCAGAAGCACTCATGACCTATAGTGTTGCTGCTCATGCAGCACAGAGTAGGAGATGCCCATGCATGTCTCCTCCAGTCTATTCATAGCCAAGGCAGTGTGACTCCCCCGCCTCTGACTGACTGCTTTCTGCTTTCCCTCTTGCTCAATTACTTCTCTGACTCCCACATGTGGGTCTTCAGCTCTTTGGCAGGCAGGAAGGCTTACCTTGTGGAGGAGGAGAGCTGAAACCCAACTGACTGGTGTAGGTTAAAGAAAGACACGCATTGCATTTGTCAGTGTCAGAGAAAAGACAGGTGCTCATAGTGAGTTGAATGCGGGAGAGATTTGGCACCCACAGTGGTGTTTCTTTTAGATTCACTTAGCTGCAGTGCACCACCACCCCCTCCTGCCCCGAGCTGGGACGATGCCCCAACAGCTGGCCGAATAAAAATGCAACAACAATTCATCATTCAGCCATATTGCTGCTTAGCCTGCCCTCCACCCCTCCAAAAAACATAACGGTTATAATTGCAGTCAGAGCGCAAATATCAATATATCATCATATAAATAGTCAAGTGAGGGCCGTTCTCAGAGCGCAGCACTCTAGGATCGGGCCCCGGGGCGAATATGGAATGAAACAGAGGCAGGGCTATGAATGTAGAAGTGCTGAAAAATATGCAGTCAAAATGTAGGAGGATGGTATCACACTGTACTCATCCTGTCAGACCATGTTTTTCTAGTACTTTCCTCTCCCTCCCACCAACCCCCTTTTATTCCTTTATTCTGCTGATACAACCTCCTCCCGTCTGCTGACTAACTGACCCACATTCCTCTGTGTGACTCGCTGCCCTTAGAGTGTGTGTGTGTATGTGTGTGTGCGCATAGGCCCACATTTCTGCTTGTCATCTTGTGCGTCCTTTTGTGTGTGTGTGTGTGTGCATTCTTGTGCCTTTCTCTGTCTACCTCTGTCTGCCTGCCTCTCCCCACAAAAAACTGTGCCGTGTCCCTCAGGCTTCAGCAGGAACCAATTAGAAGATTGCTCTTCAGAGGAGCATCAGTCACTGGACGTAAATGATTGGTAAAACGCCTCATTTGCTCACTCACTCTGTGTTTGTCTGCTTTCGCTGTGTTCCACTCAGTTTGGGGGCTGCAGCAGCTGAAGTGACATTTCTTCATTAAATTTAATAAACAGTGCTCACTGAGATGAGGCTCCCTCTAGTGGAGAGCTGTTTCTCTGCAAGGTGAATGTCTGATGTTGCAAGGAAATTCAGTGGTTCTGCCAAGACGGAAACAACTGTGCGTGAAGCCTGATAGATGATGATTGTATTTCTTGTGATGCACTTTCAGGAAGTCAGGAAATCATATTCATGTTCATCGTATGAAAAACAGGGACTGAAGGTTTTTAAATTTTCTGAGCTTCTTAATGAGCATGAATTTAAAATGCATTTCTGTTAAATCTACAAGTCAGTGGACTAAATTCAGTCTAGATTTAAAGATTTGGCTAAAAGCTACCCAACCCTCTAACCACTGGCTGTGCATTTTATTGTTTTTTGCATTGGACACACCTTTCTTTGTCTTTAATAAAGTAAGAATACACTTTTAATATGAGGTACATGATATATGCACTGTTATGCATAACTTAGAATGACGTGCCATGTCCTGTTTGCTGTAAGTCATTGTGTGCAGGGTGACCCACCAAGGGGACTGCAGGTGTAAATTAGCTTCAAGATAACTTTGGTACAGTACATCAATTTAGGTTAAATACTACTTAAATACTATATTGTGCAGCACATGGTCCCTGACGAAAGTAAATAAAAAACCCTAAAATACAAGAAATTAAAGGAACAGTTCACCCAGAATTGAAAATTTCAACACATCCTCATATCTAAATGACTGAGTTTGATTGTTAGCTTCTCCCAAAATGAAATATATCACCGTTCCCAAAACGACATTAGTCACAGTTTGGTTAACATCAATATCAATACGTTACTTCTGTACCCTACATTACAAACATACCTAGTTACCTTGGTAACTTGCATTACCTTACGTATGTGATGCAATTTCATTATGTCAATAAGTTAAAAGAACTCACCATTGACTTCTGGTTCAATACTGGACACGAACAGCCTCCTGAATGACAGTCCTGTGTTTGTGTAACCCAACCATCCATCCCCATCCTACTCCCTCTATGGACTTTTTATAGTACTCATCCTCACTTCATCCTTTACAGCAGTCAAATCCTCAGCCCCTTGTCGATGTAAAGTTTAGTGTCCACAACAACGGCACATTTTTGGAGCGTCACTGCAAAAGAGCGTTGCAGCATTCTCCTATACAACTGATGATGGATTGTATTTTAAAACAAGAAAGTGGAGATTTTGACTTTAAAAGGGGTGTAAATAACGACTCCTCAAATCAATTTGGGATTAAGGGCTTCTCTGCTTTCTTTATTTTCAGGTCTAAAACATCAGCTAGCTCACTTCTGGAGGATTGCATTTGACATTTTAAGCAGGAGAGGTGGATACAAGAACTCAAGAGAGGGGAGCGCGTTTCAAGCTGTGACGGGATGGCTCTGGTCGACAAACATAAAGTGAAACGCCAGCGGCTTGACAGGATCTGTGAAGGTGAGACAGACTCCTTTACTCCTCGTTCTTTGTCTTCTTTCTGCTTTTTATTCGCATGTAGAGTTGAGATACTGCATGGTGACACATGCTGGTCACTGGAAATCGATTATTTAGGTCGTGGGTTGCCTGCATCTTTGTACATGTAACTTTGAGTGCGTGTATCCGCCATGTTGTAGCCCAGAAAAGTTTCCCTCCACTGTTTTATGGAAATGAAGTTTCCATCAGTATTTAAGCCTTTCAGCCTGCTCGCACAAATTCAGTGAAAAGCCAGTGGGATCGTTTGCGTAAGTGTGTTTGTGTGTGTCAAAAGGGAGCCTTGGGACCAGCCGAGGCTCCAAACTTCGGCTTTGAAGGCTGTCTAGGAGGGAGAACGTGTGTGTGTGTGTGTGTGTGTCTGTGTTGTGGAGGTTGACGGCTGAATGAGACTTGAGTTCGATGTTTCCAGATTGCTGGAGAGATGAAGTAGAGAGTTTGTAATAAAGTGAAGCACTCCTCTGAGCCCTGGGATTGATTATAGTTGCTAGTGGGATTGATTTGTTTGTGTGTGCGCGCGCGTGTGTGTGTGTCTGTGTGTGTGTGTTTAAGACAAAGCAGGAGATTTTTCTTTCCTCTTTCCTCAGTAATCTTTTTCACTTAGTCACCGACAGGAGCCACTGAATGAATGTTTATTTAGTGTGTGTAAGATTGCTCAGACTCATACTCGCCTTTGATTCATACAACACTTCATATGCTGCACTGCTACACCGCAAGATTATATTTTCGCATTCTCCTTTTTGTAATGTGGGTAAAGCCTCTAGCTGCTGTTCCACTGGTTTCTATAACTCATTGCAGGAAAAGTGAAGCGTGTTCCTGAGGTTTACTCTGTATTTGGGAAAAGTGAGAATCTACTGCAGGATTTGATTTTAATAAAGTTAAAAAATGTTTTACTTGTTTGTTAGCTTTCAAAAAAGTATATCTCCCATTAAGTTTCACCTTTAATACAGTATTTGATTGTAAAGGAGTCTGGTTGGATGCTCAAACCGTGTTTGAACCCCACGACTTTCCAGTGTCAGAATTGGAGGCGCTACGTACAAACAATTTTTAACTTTTGGTAACTTGAATCTTGAATCATGCTCACTTAACACAGCAGTTTGCAGAGAGTGTGCGCCATTATCCCCATTTGAATGATTTTCAAATGCCACCCTCTTCTATTACAAGAATTGCAACAGTATGACATTTTCCTGGTCTGATAAACATCAAATATCACAGTTTCATGGTATTACAGGAAAAGTTTAATAGTATCAGTTACAGTGACACAAATGCTTCGTTGTATTTTTACAAAATATTCTGTTCTGACTGACTTGAAACTTGATATGAACTTGAAATATATACAGTTTTAATGACGCTAATATGGTAGATGACCACAGATGAGCGTGTACACGGTATGATAGCTGTCAATTTTCATAACATGTTATATCGCTGCAACCCTGTCTATTACTGCAGGCTTTTCACCTTTCCTTTGAGTTCAGCCATTCAGAGCTGCTAACCCCCTTAAACTGTTTTTAGACATCGTCGGGTGACACATTGTGTACTAAGCTAGTTTGGTTGAAGCATACCCTTAAAGAGCTCATATTATCTTTTTGAGTTTTTGCCTTTCCTTTATTGTGTTATGTAACATTTTTGTGCATGTAAAAGGTCTGCAAAGTGAAAAAGCCAAAGGTAGTTACTCTCTCCCACAGAAAGCACTGCTCCTGCGCTGCCTGAAAGGCCTGGTTTGGAGTCGAGCCTTTACTTCCGTGGCTTATTTTTGTCACTATGTAACAGGTGTTATATAAATATATATATTTATATATATATATATATTATGAAATATATACGACTGTACCGCAGCCACGGTTACCAGCTGTTATTTTAGATCACACTACCTTGCTGGGCATGAGCCGCCCTACTCTGCCTCCGATTGGCTACATCCTGCCCGTTAAGTAATGTGCATTTGCAACTCTCACCAAAGATTGAACAGAGGCAAGATGTCTCACTCTGTAGCTTAAATGGAGCGTTCAGGGCACGGTATGAAAAGGGATGCTGCAGCAAAAAAACATTGTTTTGTCTAATAAGTTGTCTAATATCTCACTAATGTGTTACATTCAAGGTGATTAGCAAGAAAATATCCTTTGAAGCAAGTGTTTAACGTAAACCTAACCAAGTATTTTTGTTGCATAAACCTAAAATATAAAGTAAACTGCAGCAGAAACGGAATAAGAACACTTAGTGCAAAAATAATTAATGAAAAGTTTGATAATATGTTCCAGAATATGAACCACAGTCTACAGAGTGAAAGTGCTGTACTTAACCCACTCAGTCAGGACGACTTGTCCCAGGTTTTAGTTGCTGTTTCGTAACTTGAAATGATGGTCCTGGAACAACATTAATTATGATGTTTTCGGGACAACACCAACATGGCAATGTGAGATACACCTAGTTGATAATATCTTATATTGAGTGTAATGAGACATTTTTAAAAGAAATTAGACAAATATACTTTGTAAGATTGCGAGGTTTGTTTTTGAGGTGATTAAGTGATTTAGTGAGGTTTAACCTGTGATCATTTTTGGATTAAAAAACTGTGTAATATTTAAAAAAAAATTGCTTTAACATCCCAAATAGAGTGAATTGCTGAAAACGTTATGTTCCAAGGCTGCATTTTTTGTAATTTGCATTATTTCAAATGTGTTTTTGATTAGTGCTTTGTTATGTAAAGGAAGGTAGACGCTCCAGTTTCACTTCAGCTCTCCAAAAGTGAAACTGTAGGATTTTCTTAGGAATAATGAGTAATAAAGTTTTAATGTGAAGTATCAAGTATCAACATTTCTGCTTTTTCTTGTCGAAGGAAAATCCCATTAAAACTGAGAAACCCAATATAATAGATTCCTAAATGAAGCAGTGTTGCTGTCTGTTTCCACCCTCAGAATGAGAGCCACATGTGGCATCTAAAACCTCTCCAAACCACCAACCCTGCTTGCTTGGAAACACTTTTTCCCTCTTTTTTCACACCAGAAGAATTACTGTTCAATGTCTCAGGAGGTAATATGCTAAACAACGCAGAGCAGTATTTTCTGATGTGCCCCGTTTGTCCCACAGACATCTTCAGCAGTGTCCCTGTCTCCCCTGCTCAACAGTGAAGTCATTCTGCTGAAGATGAAGGGTTTTTTTTTTTTTTCTGGTGCAGTTAGTCACCACAGCTGCTCTTAAAAATGTGTAGAAGAGGGTGATTCACATCTAGGAAGTTAAAAGATCAGAGGGTGGTGAATCACGTCGTTTTCACGGTAGCGTTAAATCTGCTCAACCATATAAAAAGGGTATTTCAAAACCAGAGGCATGGGGTGTTCTGCAGCATAATGTCAAAGCCACCCACTATTATCTATAAACAGAGTGTTTGGACTGAGGCGTGAAATAGAAATCAAAGTTCGCATCATGTGTATTGACAAAAACAAGAACGTTACGGCGCGACTGTGATTGCGTTGCAGTCGTGGGTTGCACTCGTCGAGACGGCTTCCCTAATCTCCATTTATCTTCTGAGGATAACTGTGTCAATCCAATACTTGTTTCACAGCGGAGTGCATTGATTACATCTTTACTCATCGTGATGAGTGGCTAACGGAGCCGTGCCTGTGCCCTAAATTGAATTCGAAACGGCTGATCAAGTCTGGCTGTTTACTCCAATAAGAAGTGGTCATGGTGCCGGAATGTAGATTTCAACCGAATCGGCGGACGTTCTACCATCGTCTAGGACGTCTGATGTGACTCAATGTCTTGTGCTTTCATGTTGGATATTTGTGGTTTTCAAATTAAAAACTGCAAGGTCAAAACTAGGGCTACAACTCACATCTGTCAGTTTTTTTAATTAATCTATTGATCATTTGGTCTGTCACATGTTAGAAAATGGTGCCGCTTGCCTCTCCCAATTTCCCAGACACAAAGGTGATGATCAAAAATAAAGAGATATTCAATCTACACCAATATAAAACAAAGAGAAGGGGCAAATCCTCACATTTGAGAAGCTGAAAAAAGAAAATGTTTGCCTTTTTTTTTGCTTGATAGATGACCTTTGATAGTTAATCAATAATCAAATTAAGGTTTTCCCCAGGAAACTGATGTAGCTGAGCTAGTGAACCACACAGAACTGGACACATCACGTTTTGTGATTACTATTGTTAGTAGAGGACGCTGAAAAAAAACAAAAACACTTTTATTAAACATATGACATGACTTGCTGTGTGAAATTGCACCTGTGCTCTTTTTCCATAAAGGTCATGGTTTCGACTTAATAAGTAAATCAGAGAGCAATGAGTCAATTGATGGGAATAATAAGTATTTTCAAAATAAATTGATTATTGTTTTCCAGCTTTTCAACTTTTAGATTCAAGGAATTGATGCTTCAATTATATAATAGTTAAAGCGTTGTTGTCATTTTAGCTAACCTCCGTTCTGCAGTTATCAATCCCCTCCCTCCTCTCTACCACACTTGCAGAACTCCTTTCTTTTTTTCTCTTTGCTTCTTTCTTCTCTTCAAGCTATTTTCTTCACTTGGACTGTATGGTAGTATGAGCCGTCACCTGGAGCGCTGGAATTGGTACCTTTGCTGTGTCGCCATTGTCGGTGTAGGTACCAGACCAGGATCCTGCTCTCTGCGTGTTCACAAGCAGACAGCTGTCCTGATTGGATAAACTGAGCAGGGATACCAGAAATTGTATTTTCTCTTTTAGTGCATGAGCAGGAGGAGGAGAGACATGAGTTACCGATTAGTGTTGGAGGATGGATCTATATAACACTTATTTTAATAGAAATTTATAACTTACAGCAGCTTTAATACATGCGTGGAGAGGATCTCTGATAATTACAATATTTTTGAATTCATTTGTGTCAGTCAGCTAATTAATTCATCCGCTAATTGTTTCCACATTGTTTGAATTTCCAGTAACAAATGACTACGCTCATTTCTCTATTAACAGTATTGTTCAGTTTAGATATCAGCTTTCAAAATGTATGTGGCACAACTGCTCCTTCTGCTGTGGGTTTGATAAAGCGCCAAGAAGAGTGTAACTGCAATAAGGGAACTGTGGCAAACATCTGTTGTGAGCATCAGTTCCCGTACTCTCTCGTTCCCCCCTTTTTCTCTCTCTCCCTCTCTGACTCTGTCTCTCCTTCTGTCCGCTCCATCTGTGTACCCAGCATGCATTGGCTTGGGCAGCAACGCGAGTCGTTGCCATTGCCGTTTAGCCGAAGCTAACTGACTGATCTGGGCAGAGATGGGATGTGAGCGGCACTGCGACGTGAACTAGGTCGCAGTAACAGCATGTTCCTGAGTGTTGATTTACAAGTTGCAAATCTGTGCTTGGATGCAAACACCACAAGGTGGGGTAGTGTAATATGTCATGGCGTTTCCAAGTGTTTTTTTAGTTGGCAGTTAAATAAATATGTTAATGCTTGATAATGCATCTTGTATTGTCATGTGTGAAACAGGAGGAGATGTATAAACAGTGAGCAGTGAATAATGTGGCCAGTCAAGCTAAAATACCATAAAACTTTGCCCGTGAATTATTCATATTCTCACATTTAACAGACCTGCAAGCTTTTTAATAACAAAACGCTTCATATTAAATAGAGAGGACAACCAGAGAGGCTGTGGAGGAGAGGGAGGAGGAAGAGGGGGGGTGTCCTGATGTCATCCTCCCCTGCAGGTTGGGGAGGGAGGGGGGCTTTGTATCCTGAGCTTTTCAGCACAGAATCGGGGCTCTGCTGCATCCACCTCTCTGCTTTCATCCCCCCCACCCCCTCCTCCTCCCACTCATCTCCCCACGCTCTGGCATCCAGCTCTGGTATGAAGTCATCGGAGCGGTCTTCGGGTCTGACCCCCCCTCGGGCTTGTTCCAGGCTCCTCACCAAAACCCGCGACCCCTTTATAGGCTTTGTGGAGAGGCAGGGAGGGGCACGGAGAAGTGGAAGGAAAAAGAGGAGATAGAAAATGTTGTTTTTGGAATGAGATTCATATCAAACCAAAAGCATGAGTGATTTTTGTTATTTTCTTCATTGGAGTGTGACTTCTCTTGTGCACACCTTGAATGAAATTTCCTGGTACGGTTTTCTTTTCTTCTTAGCATCTCCGTGCCTTTGTTTGAGCTGGCATGTAGCTTAGCGGTTGTGTGAAAGTTGGGGAAGAGTTCCTGGAAAAATCTCCTTTTCAAACTAAACTCTTCAGCTGCAACACTTAAGCATTATAATGACATGTGGCTCTTCTGGATCTGGCGGGAGATCAGAAGAAACACGGGGAGGAGTGGTGGGGTGATGGGATGCACCCAAAAGAGATGGATAAATGGTAGAGGGGTGTCTTGGTAACATAGCTGACATAGAGGAAATTCTGGAGAGTTTGTGGCTTTTGCTGCTTTAGTGTGTGCATTGCATACTCGCAAAGCTGTGTGTCAATTCAGAACACTAACCGAGTATATGATTGTCATTTAGATAAGTACTAGCTTCATTGCCATCGACCTCCATTTTACAGTCCATTTAGTCCCTATGGAGATGCTTTCAGATACAAACAATCCCACTGGAATCACATGCAAGCCATTCATGTACATAATGTCTGTTAAGTGTGCATTACAATTCATCTGACAGCATTATTCTTTGCAGCGGTATTGGCATTGTAATCCCATTTCCAGTTGGTGCCTCCTGCCCCACGCTCATGCATAAGTCAATGTGTGTTTAACATTCAAATCATGCCTTGAGTGTGCAACGTGTCACACTGGAGGAGACAGTTGTTTTTATTCCTGTTGCAGTGCGGTATTCACTTTGAGTTAGCGTGTGATTGTTATTCATGTATGCACGTCAGAGCTGAGGCCAAGGCTTTAGCGGCCGTTTGCGTGTGCGAATGAAAGGGGACGTTAACGAAGCGCCGCGGCCGCTCCTGTCTCTGCTGCACGTCAGAAGACGAGCAGATCAGGGTCAAAAGGCTGAGCGGGGGTATCGGGGATCGTGCAAGCTGAATGTGTGTATGTGCCTGCGAGTAAGTGTGAGTGACAGGGACTTTCTAAATGGGCCTTGTTGCATGTGAGCCCTCTGATTCCAGCATTTGGTAAAGCATGCAAACATTTTACATGGTTAAAACATGCACTGACGAGCGCACTGACATGCATGCTTGCGCACACACGCACAAACACACACATACATTAAGTGGCCCACCTCTGGTTCTTAAGGTGGCCCTGAATGTCAAAACACAACATTACAGAAAACACAACAGCATTTAATAAAACGCAAATGTTGTGTTTTGTGAATTGTCGTTGCATTTTCTGTAATATTGTGTTTTGTGAAATGTTGTGAAATGTCACTGCGATATCTGTTATGCTTTTGTGTTTTGTGAAATGTTGTTGTGGTTTGACCTTCAGGGCCACCGTAGATTCTCCTCGTGGTTTGGCTGTAATATTAAAGTGGAGGCAGGAACTGAGAGGGCTGAATGAGGGGGATAGAGTAGAGAGTTTCTAAAACAATGGCAGGCGTCTTGTGTGACAGATTAACCGCAGATCTCACTGTTATACATCATGTTCGCCTTGTTACTCTCTGCTTAATGCAATTTTCTCTAACGCTGACAGAAGTGTAGTCTTGTAAAAGAAAAAGTGAGGCTGGAGTAGAGCTTTCTGAAATCTATTAGCAGTTAAAAGAACTACATAATTGCATCCTCACCCGAGGTTTCTATACGTTTTACTCGTTCTGAATTTTTCCACCAGTCAAGTCTTATTCAATGTAAGGTCTTTATAAGCTTCTGCTGGGGTGGTATTATATTTGTTCTAAAATCCCCGGCTTAATTCCTAAATCCCTCTGTTACAGTGAATCTGGCGTTGTTTGCACAGTCTGGCAAGTATGGCAAATGGAGGAACATTAGAATTTGAAAGTCAAACATTGTTTAGTTTGAGACAAACAGAACTCTGTGATTTGCTTCCCTGTCAGGATTAGATCTGCAAACCCAGAGTACACACCTCTGCCCCCGTCCCTGTGTTTGAGGTTGACTTTATGGGGATGAGTGATCTGCTGCACTGGGTCTCTAGAGAGTCGGGTAGAAGAAGTAATGAGAGGAGTGGATGAGGTTGGGGAAAGGAAGCCAGGGGATCACGAATACTCTATAGTCTCTTGCCCTTGACACTGACGTGTGCGTATGTGACTGTGATCATTTCCACCTAAATTTAAGCTGCTCAAAAAGAGACTTAGCAAGGGTATTTGTAGCTTTTAGGGACATTAAACATAAAGTCTGACTTTTACAAATGAATGTTTTCTCATTTTGACATGAAGGAAAATAGTTTCTATATTGTGTGAGCTCAGAATAAAAGGCAGGAAAGACTGTGCACCTTCATGTGATGAATGACACCCATACTCGAAATGACTGTAAAACTTGATTGACTTTCTAACAGCTGCTCTACTTGATAAAAATCAACATTGGCCTCAAAAATGACTTTTTTCCAAACTCTCTGCTTTGATTTAATAAATCATCTTTATAGTCACTTTTAGATCTCTGTGAGGGCTCGCTCTTGCCTCCTCTCCTTCCCATTTTAATTTCCTTTTTACATAAAGCTGACTAATGTTCCTCTGACCTTACCCAAAGAAAAACGCTCTCAGGACGTCTGCGCAATTGGTTTTGGAGCCACTGTCATCAGCTTTTTTCCCCTGTCATCTTGTGAAAACAGCAGAATATCTGATCTCTTCCTACTCTAATTACACAACTGTGATTAAAGGAGATATTAGTGCCGCAAACGACAGACATGCCCGCACAGTTTCCACAGGCCGTTTGTAAGATATTCAGGAACTTCTCTCAATATGCTGATATTAACTTTCTTCACCATCTAAAATATGTATTACTGCCCCTCGTTATGGCTGGCTCTGAGATTAGATTTGGATGGAAATGGATACTTCCTCACCTTACATCTGTTTTCATGCATTAATAAACAGGGATCCTCTGTAGAAGGAATCAGGTTTCAGCCACGGTGAAATGAAATGAGACATGCACGTACACTGTCAGAAAATAAGTTTTAAATTTGTACCTTTTAGGGGTACATTTGCTTGTCACTGGGGCTGTACCCTCTAACTACAGCTGTTGTAGCCTTGACATTGGGTACTTATATGTTCCCTTGTGGTTTGGCCCTTAAAGAGCCCAGTCTTGTACCCTTAAGTTAAGTGAATTGAACTTTCAAAAAGGGTACATGTATGTACCTTTTTGGCCCTTAAAGGATAAGTACCGTTTTTTACAACCTGGACCTTATTTCTGGCAAAAGATATGGTCATTTACTCACCCAGATAACTTTGGTGTCATTCGGCGTCGTTCGGACGAAATTAGATCCAGTGTAGCGGCGATATATCCATATAATGGGAGAGACAGGGCAGCGACACACAGCCTCTATATAACACATTATCTGCCACGAAACTAGTTCATTTCATCAATATTTTGTTACGATATGCTAGCGCTATTAGCCTCTGAGTCCGGGCTCGTCCGTTATCAACATCCGGGGTCAAACTAGCAGCAGCAGCTACAGGTAAACAAGGCGCGCTGTCGCGGGTGCGCGCGCAGCTCAGAGACGACATCTTCCAGGTCAGAGGTAGTAGATCAGCCTACAGACCCCGGATGTTGACAACAGACGAGCCCGGACTCAGAGGCTAATAGCGCTAGCATATCGTAACAAAATATTGATGAAATTAACTAGTTTCGTGGCAGATAATGTGTTATATAGAGGCTGTGTGTCGCTGCCCCGTCTCTCCCATTATATGGATATATCGCCGCTACACTGGATCTAATTTCGTCCGAACGACGCCGAATGACACCAAAGTTATCTGGGTGAGTAAATGACCATATCTTTTGCCAGAAATAAGGTCCAGGTTGTAAAAAACGGTACTTATCCTTTAAATGGTACACATAGTTACCTTGAAGTCAAGTGTTGAGTCCTAGTGGGTACATTAGTGTAGATTGCACCTTGGGGGACAGAAATGGACTCCTACTGTACTCCTATTTCTGAAAGTGTAGCAAGGTAGGTTGGTATATCATCAGTTTTCATATATGGCTCATAGACAGAGCATAATATAAAATGCTGCAGCATTATAGCAAACTGTTTTTGGGTTTTTTTATGGCATATTTGCATGCAGTGGAATGAACTTCTGTTGTGTTTCAGCTCGACAAACATAGGATTTTCGCAAGGCAAAGGTTGTAGGTGATCTGGATTAACTGCTGTCACAAAATAACCCTCCCCCTCGTTCACACACAGACACACACACACACACACACACACACACACACACCATACGCCCCCAGTGTTTTACTTTTCTCTGCAAAGGGGCAAATCCCGATTACAGAGCTTTTCTAAGTGAAGGAGATCAGGAAGCTTTAGGGAAAGAGGGGGAAGGTGTTTTGTTTTTCTGACAGAAAGATGCATCGTTAATTCATATTTGACCAGAAATGACAAAATTAAACAATTTTGAGTTTCTAACTTTGTGCACAAGTGTTACACCTTATACTGTTATCTTTTAACTCAACAGGACAGACCGTTATATTGATAATTCAGTGCATCATTGCTTAAAATCATCATTAGGAGGGCAAAAGGACAAACTGCAGGTAGATTTTGTTATGCATTCTGTAATCTCCATGCAGTCCACACTCTGTAATTTTCAGTGTCCTCCAGTTAACATACAGACAGCAGGTCTGAGTGATCTCAAATGGAGGAGAGTGGGGCAGTGACAGTGCACGCCACGAAGGCATCAAGGACGTTTCAGAGTGAGTTGGGCAGCAGTTGCGTGGTGGCTCTGCTGCAAGCATGGGGCCTGGAGGATTAGTGTCCAATCAGAGTGGATTTGATGTTTACTGACAGCACATGGGACTTAGCTGCGAGAACTGTATTTCATTTGTATGCAATGAAGCTGTGCTCCTTGCCTGGCCTCCCCTCCCTGTGCTGTGAATCTGCCAAAACTGAAACCTGTTGACGACAGCACATCTTCAACTGCTTCAGGTATGTGACTCTTCAGGAGAGGGTGAGGGGGTTTGGGCGTGGACTCTAAATCATTGGCATTATCATCACCGGAATCATCATCATCACCAGATACACTTGAATCTGGTTCACGTGACGTCACAGTGGGAAGTGGAATTAAACAGGCTTTATTTAGATGTAATCCCTCATAGCAATCGGCAGAGCGAGGAAAATGTCCCGGAGAAGGGAAGAGATAAACCCTATTGGATTAGTACAAGCCCCTGCCCATCCCAACTTATAACTCAACCTATCCCCTTCTTTAGCTTTTTTTTGTCTTTTTTTTTTTTGCCATCTCAAGCATGCACCCTGTTGCTGTGTCTTCCATGGAGTAACTGTGCAGTGTTGGTGTGGTTTGGTGTGATGTGTTTGTGTGTGGTGTCTTCTTTCCTCACGCACAACAAGCCAGCATGATCAGAGATTAATTATTCAAAGACCGACAGCCAAAGGGGGAGTCACCTGATAGTACGGACCTACAATATTACAACCTGATATCAGGTGAGACAGTAGTCCCTGTTACATCTTCTTTTCTGCCTGTTCTCCACTTTCCTCTCTCCATTTTTACAACTACAATACTTGAAGACTTGAAAGGGAACTTTCAAAAACACAGCTACAAGCGGAATTTTTTTTTTCTGTTTTGTGTTTTTTTTTCCTCCGTTGAAGCCTTCTCTGCTTTTTTCCTTTTTTGCCAATGCTTGTCACTAACAAACAGTTGAGCCTTGGTCGCTCCCACAGTTGGGACACATTAGGAGGGAATGAGGGTCAGTGGGACAGGTCTGAGAGTGTCTACGAGCAGCAGGCAAGAGTAGCCGGCCGGCGCAGCTCTCTTTCATACGGGGAGGGAGGAGGGTGGTACGAGCCTCCACCAGGAGTGCGGCCCCCTGACCTGGATTTAAAACGCGACCAATATTCCTACCAAGACCCTCTCTACGGACAGGTTTACCCAGACCGACACGACCCACGCCTGAGGAAGGGCTCTGTGCCTGATCTAAACCACTACGAACGTGCATCTATGGCTCACCGAGGATCCATTCCACATCAGGATTACTATTCACATGACCCGGCCATGACTCCCCGGGCACCTGAGGGCTTTTACCGGCCAGAGCACCAGCCTCCGCCACCTCATCCTCATCCACTCAGTAGGTCAAGCTCTCATTTTGGGATGTCACCTGGGTCTCGTGCTGTGTGGGATCAAGGTCAGGGAGGGAGAGTGGGACCTCAAGCCCCTGCTTCGCCTCTACCTCCTCCTCCTCCCCCTCCAACCGCTCATGAGTTGAATCGAGCTTATAGGGAACCTGGTGCTGTAACCGCCGCTACCAAAATGACGCCAGATGGCCAACAGCGCATACCTTCCAGAGACCCATCTCCTGCTCACTATGGTATGGAGCATGCATCTCCTCGCTATGCCAGTGAGCCTCCACCCCTGACCGGCCAGCCAGTCTATACTGATGTTAATGGACGCCCATTGGATCCGCAGCAGCAAGCTGCCACCTGTCTGGTAGTGGATCCTGCAAGTCAAGGTATGGTTATGAGGCAAGAGACAGCCTCACCCTTCACCATCCAACAACAGCAGCAATTACAGCAGCAGCAACAGTTGCAACAGCAGCAACTTCAACAGCAACAGCAAATACAGCAGCAACAATTACAACAGCAACAACTTCAACAGCAGCAGTTACAGCAACAACAAATACAGCAGCAACAACTTCAACAGCAGCAATTACAACAGCAGCAGCTTCAACAGCAACAGTTACAGCAACAGCAACTGCAGCAAGAACAGTTGCAGCAGCAACTGCAGCAACAACAGGCCATGCCACCTCCACCTACCATTCCCGTCGCTGACCCTAATCTTTCTATGGTGCCTCCACTTCCTGCTACACCTGCCCCGGTGCAGCCAGTAGCAGTTGCCCCAGTTGCACCTGCCCCTGTGCAGCCTGTCCTAACTTCAGTCCCTCCTCTCCCAGTTACTCCACTTCCTGCTCCTCTCCCTGCTGCCCCACAGACACCTTTGCCCGTGGAACCCAAGAAAACTGTTGATCCTGAGTTTCTTGCCCTGCTGCGAAATGAGGGCCTCTCTGAGAGCACCATCTCATCTGTTATCCAGCAGGGATTTGACTCCACTAGTATGCTGGCTGTTATGGAGGAAAATGATGTCCGCACCATTGCCCCCAACCTTGGCCAGGCGCGTGTACTGTCTCGTCTGGTCCACAACTGCAAGCGACCCGTTGATGCTCCGCTGCCCCCCTCTGTACCTCAAACACCCATGCGAGGACGCTCTAACAGCTTTAGCCATCGCTCAGACATCCCCCACCACCACCAGCAGCACCACCATCCACAGCACCCTCCGCATTCTTTGACCGTGGACCCCCAACTGATGCACCCACAGACCCCTGGGGCCATGCAGACTATCTCACCAAGGATGGGAGAAGCAATGGGCAGGAGACCCAGCAGTGCTCCCTCTCAGCACCTCCTGGAAGCTTCTGGAGGCTACCCAGGCCAACCGCCTCGCTCCCCAGGGCCATATGCTGGAGCCATTATGCCCGTTCAATCAAGACCCATGTCAGCCTACTCTGCTGGGATGACCATGCCAGGGATGCCCATGCAGGGTATGCAGATGATGCCACAGCAGATGACTGGGTCAATGCCTGCCATAGCAGGGTCTATTCACTCCATGCAAGGTATGCCACAGCAGATGCCCGTATCCATGCCAGCTTTACAACAGCCACCCCAACAGGTACCGAAAGCATACTCTACCAATTACACAGTGCCCATGGAGCTGATGAAGAGGGACAGGAACATACTGCCATTATCACCCATGCACAGCCCTCACCCCAGTCCTCAGCTTATTCGAAAGGGTGCTGGTCCTGCACAGGACAATGCCCTCGTCCCTATGGGAGCCCCAGGTCAAAGCCAAGGTGCCCTGGTTGCTAACCAGAAGCTCAGTCGACGCACTGGTCCACCGGTCATCGTGTCCACTATGGCGTCTCCGGATACAAGTAAATCTTTTTTTCTTCTCCTTTCATCTCCTTCTGCTGTTTATCTGATGACTTGGTTGTGTTTTGCTTTCCCTTGGCTATTTCACATGCTTTTAATAGATAAGAAAATGGATCGGTGCTGGCGCTTTTCTTGTTTTGCATAGTTTATGTGTTCCTCTCATTGCTTTGATTAGCTCCACAAAGCAGTGTTGCTGTGTTTTTAGTAATAATATTATGTTTTCACAATTTGGTCGACATTCGGTATATTGAAACGAACAACTTAATTATTAGACTGCAGTCCTTCTTTGTGGGGAAAAAAACGCACTCTAAACCAGTTTCCATCCTTCATTGTGATGAAGCATTAGTATGTTATGTATGTGTACCCTCTCTGTCAAATAAGTGGGGGGTTTTTTGTTTTGGATTGTGCAGCCATTATTCATCTGAAGTGTTTGTGAGATCTATTTTCTGGTACGACGCATGATGCTTGACCTTAAGAAAGTCCAGACTCAATGAGAATGTTAATAGAGTATTTTTTCAAAACCACTTTATCTTTCTGGTCAGTGCTATCATTTGTTTGCTGTCCCTTGTTCGTTCTCATTACATCAACAATGGATAAATGATGTGCTTTTTCTTCTTACCAAGGCCAGTGGAGCGAAATCAAAATGTTGCTGCCTATCTCTTTTCCACAACTGTTGTCAGGATTATGATTAAAACTGTTAAAGGATAAGTTTCCATCCCCTGGCCTACTTTTGGTTTCTGCATTTGCTGTGATCCTAAAATTATACTTGCATTGTGCTTTCTTGTCTGCTTATCTCTGTGAGAGCCAGACTATCAGAATTTCATATACTTTGTGTGAAGTCCTTTATTATTTCAGTAATCTCATGCAGTTCTCTTGTCAGAATGACACATTGATGCCCCATTAAATACAACAAAAAATGGCACTGATGAGGCGTGATATGGAGGGTTTGGGAGGAACAGCTGTCAGCACCCTTTCTGATACCTTTTAAATTTTAACAACTGTGCGCTGTCTTCATGTTACAGTCTGTCAGCTGCTGCATTCATGTGTGAACAGTTCACATTAAGACTTCTCTGCAGAAAAAGTCAGATATTGTGTGCAGTGGTGTTCACCGCCTGGGAACATGAGGTGTCCAGACGTGGATGTGTTAGTGAGTGTACAATACGTGTGATAGCATTCTCCTTGTAAAGATATTTTTCTCATTTAGCTCGTATTACCCTTGCTAGATAATTGGAGCCCTTTTTAAAATCATATAATCTGCCTCAGCTATACAGCATTCATAAAGATGCATAATGGTGATTGCATCATCAGCTGTATGTAGCTCTTTAGCTGTTGTATCATTGTAACTGCAGCTGTTTTTGATGAAGTCCTTTCTGCTCTGCCACGCACCATCTCCCCACAGCCCCCAAGCCCCTGTTGTTGTAAACATGGATGTCTTATTGCATTATGATAATAAGGGTGCATTAGAGTAGCCTGGAAAGCCTTTACAGCCACTGCACAACCTTTCTTCATTCTTGCTGCTTTCAAGGTGTATCATTGACCTTCCTGAAATAGCATTTTGCTTCATTTAGTTGTTCTTGAACAGTTTTTCCCACAAGATTCAGAATTCACATTGAACAGGCATATGTAAGAGTTCAAGGTCCAATTTGTAAGTGGTGAGTCTCATTTCCAACTGACCGAATACCAAAAAGTGGATCTAACAATTAATATCAAGATACCACTTCGGAGGCAGAGCCCGGCTCATTCCTTTGAAAACTGCTCAGTGGCGCATGAAGCCAAAAAAGCCAGGATCCTCTGCAATGTGGGGCCCATAAAACTTACGCACTAGAGACTTCCACCAACCGAGCTGGCTAACTTTGAGTTTAGCCCCTTGCTAACTTGAACAGGAATTAAATTATTTAATCATGTAGGTCCTTTAGACTTTTCAAATGTTACTGGACCGAATGGTCATCATTTTACAGCTGCTTCTTTCACAATGTAAGCTTATGGGAAAAAAAGCTTATGCGCCCAAGCGCATCACATGACGTTGCAGTTATATGGTTTGGCTACTACAAAAGTTGCTGCTATTCCTACGCTTTGGGTTTCCCAGGTTGTCGGATACTGACGCTTTGAGTTAGTAGGTCGGGCTGGCATAAATCTAAAGCCTCAGTATCTTTGATGAGTTTGGAATGAGACTCAATAATCAACTGTCTTACAAATTGGACCTTACACAGCAGAGTTTCAACGATAACAAATATTATTTATTTTATTGAATATTGTGTCTCAAATTCATGTTTTGATTCCTGTTTAAAATAAAATGCATTTAGTCAATGCATGTTTATTATCACCTGAATCGTTTAGATCCATATCAGATTTAAGATTTAATTCAGCATAATAAATGCTGCCGCATAAAATTATCCCATGACCTGATTAAAGTATATTTCAGACATTTTGGGCACTAAAGGCTGATGTCTCCATCAACACCGGCTCACCAGAGGCTGACTAGCAGCATCACTGGACAGATAAAATCGAATTACAGTGCTGATGGCCGATGTGTGATTGTGTCATTTTCTCTGTGCAGGTTGTAATGAGAAGGGGGGTAGGTGGGGTTAATCCTGCAGATCCTCCATTTCCACTGCTGCACTAATCCACTGATATTCTCATTCTGTCCAAACCAGCCTCCTGGCTTTCTGTGAGACTATGTGAACTTCTGCACATAGCCAGTAGGTCAAAATGGACTTTAATGGAAGCCAAGGCAGAAGGAACAAATATCTTAACTGAGGCAGTTTTGTTGTCATCTCTGTGATTTTGAGGCCCAGGAGACCAGATATTAAAAGATCCCGATTGCTTGGCTCTCAAATCAGACCGCTGCGGACAGATGCTTTGGAAAGGATTCCTTCAAGTCCGCCACATACACATACATTGCATTGTTAGTACACACACAGTCAGCAGAGTAGACCTCATTTGCATGTGGCTGACATTTGTTGCTTTGGTAATTTCATCTGTTAATGGACACAGCCGCAAAGCTGCTCTGAAAGCATATTCCTAAATTGTATGTTGCTAGGCAACGTGGGTTTTGGTGGTAATCATAGGCAGATTTGCTTCTGGTTAAAGGATTGGTCTATTGTCAGAGGACGCTGGAAATTTACTTCTTGGTTTAACAAAATGGCTGGCTAATCTCGCGTATCTGGAAAGTATTAATTAGTTGCTTTCAATCACTCCTTCTTATGTGGCATAAATTAAAATCAGGAGAGTTTTCCTGCCTGTTTTCAAAGACATTATATGCATTTTAGACCCAACAAAATGTGATTCAGCCAATAATTCCTAAATCTAATTAGTTATGAACTTATAACAAGCTCAGATGATTTGTTAGTTTGATTTTCTTCTTTTAAGTAATAGCCTAGTGTAAATACATACGGTATGCCCTTCCTCATCTCAGTATATGATGCGTCGTGAAATACCCTGTGGCAAGACCCCGCCTTCATATGACTAACTGGGACTAACTCCCCATCCCCCTCACCAACATAATCACCATAGATGACATGTGGGACTTCCACTCTTTAGCCTCCATCCTGCAGAGTGTGTCGGCTCCCGTCTGTGGACTTTAGCCAGGTGACCTGATGCCGGCTCAGGTCAGTTTTGCTCTGCGTGACACACTACCCGCGATTTTCTCCCTTGCCTGGGCCTGGCATGATGATGGGGGAGGGTTATGGCATATTAGTTCTGGAGAGAGCAGATTATGTATTAACGGGGTCCAGGTCAAAGCTGCGGACAGTTGTTACACTGAGTGAGGGATTAGGGAAGAGGGAGAGAGAGAGAGAGAGAGAGAGAGAGAGAGGGAGGGAGGGAAAGAGTCCGGCTACTGATGGATGATGATTGCGGCTTGCATGGTGGGGGAGGGGAAACAGGGCGTTGGCAGCTGTCAATCAACCTTGGACTGTCCATGAGGATGAGGCTAGCTGGTGTTGCATTCTTGACTTTGAGGGTCAAACTTTGGCCTTAATCTGGTTTGACAGTCAAAGGTTGGTTTTGCTATGCTGCTCATCACTCTGTTCGATGCTCATAGTGATATTTACCTTTTTCCTAAAGAGAAAGGATGTTTTTATCAGTGTCACAACCTTGAGTAATGCAGCCACTGGATTAGATTGTGATGTTTTCAGAGCACCAAGGGGTGGACATTATCTTAATTGTGCCTTTGGACATTGAAACCCTTCTGTCTCAATCTGTAAAATTCTGTTTTGTTCATTTTTGGTGCTTAGACAATAATACATGACTGGCAGCTAGAGTACTTTCAAGACTTGGATGGATATGAAACTCTGTTGGTTAAATTATCAGTACAAAAGATGAGCAGCTGTGTTGGAACATATCTGGTTTTCTGGTTATTTGATAAAAAGTAAAAGGGACAAGCTTATGCACAAAAAGATTCAAGGAGAGATTTTGATAGGATATGACTGAAAATGTTCTGGAACAGGATATAACACCTCTATGACAGACTATACGACTCAAAACAAACCATAAAATAAAAATACCATAATGCACATATTTAAAATCACATAAGGAGAGCAGGTTAGCTGTTAGCACCTGGTTGGCAACAGAGTCCTGCAGTTTGTTTGGTACAGCCAATGGAGCTGATAGCTTATGGCCAAGCTAAACACACAGCAGGACTGAGAGTTTCTGTTCAGAGTAACATGAAGCGTTAAACACTGAACTGCAGTTTAACCTGACGACAAAACAAGTTTACAGTAAATTAATGTACTAAAGTACTTCAGTAAGTAAAAGTAAAACCATAATGCCAATACTTAAACCTTAAAAAGATGATAGTAATAAAGTCAAGAATTTTAATTTTTGAACCTATCCTTTAATCATCCAGTAGATTCCTGTTTCTGTGTTGAGGATATTATTACCAGAAAACAACTCTATCCAGCCTGTGATGGTGTGCGTGTTGTTTCTGTGAGTGTCTGTCGTGTCACACCAGATGTTCCTCTTAATGTCAGGCAGTGATTTCCCTTTTACCCTCATGAATGAAGGAAGTCTCTGGCCCCTCTCATACCCTACCAGGATTAGATCTTTACACATCTCGACGACTCATTTTCTCGTCATCTCTTTCTCCTTCCCTTTGTCTAAATTGATCCCAGTTCCTCTTTGTCTCTCCCTCTTGGTAGGAAATGATTTGGCAATGACACTTAAGAGAGCAGACAGTGGGGGGAAAAGAGAAGATGGAGGTAATGGGAGAAATATGTTTCTAAACAAACGTCATACCCAGCTCAGCACATTCATTCATGACTGTGGTTGTGGGTTACAGAGCCCGTCTGCAGGAAAATGAGGGAAACGAGGAAAGATTGGAGCTTATTGAACCCATCTAAAGTCAGCGGAACAGAGAACACTGAGCAAGAAAGACCAAAGAGATGAAGTTAAATGCACACAGGGCTGCTTTAGATTAGATAGTGAAGGATTGACTGCTTTGGAGGCAGTGATAGAAGTCTTAGAAATGGGTGAAATGGGAGATTGCATAAATGAAAGCTCTGTCTTGCCATCTTGGAGCAAGTAAAAGTCCATTATTTAGTTTGTTTTGTTTTTATTAGAAGAAAAGAAACACTTCACATCAGTGTCATGGCCACGCTTTATCAGATTCAATCTATTTATTGTGCGGTCGAGGAAAGGTTTAAAAATATTGAAACAATGCAAAACAAAGAAAATAAGCAAATTCTCACATTTAATAAGCTTGAACCAGAAGAAATATTAATTAAATTACTTCATATTTCCCCTGAGAATGAATGACCTGTCGGGCATGCTGTTTCTGTTTTTCTGCATGTCTGTTCTGTGAGGATGCATGGCGGACAGAATGCAGATAAAATGCTGTACAGGTGCTGTATAAAGAAGCTGGACCTTGAAAGGCAAAGTCTGACCATGGAGGCAAAAAGCTCTTTCTGGCCAGTTTGCTGCATCCTTTCAGAGAGTCTTGAAGTGATTAACTGCTGGTTGGGAGAGCAGAGGCGAAGGAACGACAGACAGAAGAGGTCACACACTCAACCAAAAAGAGAAAAAGGAAGAACTAAAGCAATGAAATGAGAAGCTGAAATCCCCTGACTTTGACGCTCCTCATCACAATTCATGCTTCCTTCTCTCCTCTCCTGTCCTTACATCATCTGTCCTTTCCTTTCCTTTCCTTTCCTTTCCTTTCCTTTCCTCTTCTCTTCTCTTCTCTTCTCTTCTCGCGTCAACCATTGATGTTCTGATGGTTGATGATGCTTGTTCATTGATGCACTGCTGCTGAGTCTGTGTCACTCTCACTGATGTGATTTCATATTTGTTTTTATGTTGCACTTTATTCTGCAAAACCAATTGCCTCTGGAGACAAATCAAGTTGAACTCGAACTTTCTTCCACACTGCTTTCCATTCCTCTCTTATTCTCTTCTTTCATTTCCTCTTCTATCATCTCATCTCCTTTCCTTTTGTTTATTTTCCTTTCCTTTTATTTCCTTTCATTTCCTTTTCTTTCCTCTTGTTTCCTTTCCTTGTATGTTTTCTCTTCTCCTTTCAGTTTCTTTCCTTTCCTTTCAGTTACTCTCCTTTTCTTTCAGTTTCTTTCCTTTCCTTTCCTTTCCTTTCCCCTCATTTCCTTTCCTTTGTTTCCTTTCCTCTTCATTTGATTCATTCCCTCCTTTCCTTTCCTTTCCTTTCCTTTCCTTTCCTTTCCTTTCCTTTCCATTCCTTTCCTTTCCTCTTACTGCCAGGGAGTCACCCTGAATTATTCATTTTGAGAAAATGAAATCTTCACGGGTGTTAAACCACAGTGAAGAAGAGGCATGGCTGATCATGTTCTCTGTATGCAGTGTTTTTATGTGTGTGTTCGTGTGTGTGTGTGTGTGTGTGTGTGTGTGTGTGTGTGTGTGTGTGTGTGTGTGTGTGACCGGGCATTGCAGAACTTGACACTTTGTTTGGCTGTGTTTTAACAAAAGCGCGGGGGAGATATGTTTAGAGGTGCAGATGAATCTCATTTGCACCCGAGGAAAATATTATACATCTCTCAGTAGGCATGTCAGTCGTGTTCAGGATCACACGGGGCTGTAAATGGGATTGTGTTTCACAGTGTTTTTAGTCTCACACGGGGAGGAGGATTTGTGTTGGTGTGTCTGTATGGGTGTGTGTGTGTGAGAGCAGCCATCACTGAATATTTGATCCTAAATTTACATCATGTTTGGGTTGTTTTTTTTTTTTTTTTTTGCTCTTATTTTTTTGATATTTTAGCCAAAATGCACATTTCTGAGCAGGCTAAAGTTAAGGCAGCCAGTTGCTGGATGAGTCATTATCTCACTCTATGTGTGTGTGTGTGTGTGTGTGTGTGTGTGTGTGTGTGCATGAGCATGAGCATATTTGTTCATGCATTCATTCAGTTGAATTTTTCATGGATGCCTGTTCACACTTTATTTATCCGAGTCTGCATCATACATGAGGGGTGTAATAAGCAACGCCTACCCCCATTCATCCCCCATCCTCCCTCTCGCTTGCTCTCATGCGCATGCACACACACACACACACACACACACACCGGCTTGCTCGCTCACATCCTCTTCCTCTCTGTAATCAGGCCAGTTGGCTCAAGTCGCAGAGAAATAAAAAGGTGGAGGAGGAGAGTGATGGCGTTGGAGAGGTGGAGTGATGCACAGACGGGGTATGAATGGAAGAACAAGAATTTATGTGCTGCGATCGCCTGGCAAAACAAAAAACAAAAAAAAACCTCAACATCTGTTGTCCACCTGCAGCTGTGCCATCTCCCTCATTTTTTTTATATCACTGCCCCTCTCACCCGTCTCCCCACCACCTCCATCTCATTCGTACTTCTATCATTTGGCAGCAGCACGTCATGTAGATCACATGGGGCAGATGGGACGGTTAGTTTTAGAGGTCAGATTATTCAGTAGGCCCTTCTCCCTCCACTGCTCCCATTTCATGAATGAGACCTTTTTTTCTCCACGCCTGGTTCGTAGGCTCTGGTTACATATTGTAACCAAACCTCCTCAATGGAGCCCTTTAAACTCACCACACTCCTATTGAGCTTACAGTAAAAACATGCACTACACTAATGTACAATGCTTAATAATTCAACAGCATGTAGTGCATTTGTTTTGTTCTTTAATTGGTAAAAACTTTGAAACTACCCTTCAGTATTTGCTTACTGTAGCTTTTCTTCCGGATGAAAATCCTGGTGAGTCAGAAGCGGTGCTGCTGAGCCATTCATTTGCTCATTTTCATTAGAGGATTACAGATAACAGTTGTTTCATTGTCGGTTAATCCGTCATTTAGCTTTTCTATCAATCATATAGGCTGTGCAATGTCAGAAAACACAGAGACTGTCCATCAGAACCCATTTTTACGTCTTCACATTGCTTGTTTTGTCTAACAAACAGTCTTAAACTTGATATTCAATATACAATGACATAAAACTGAGAAAAGTGGCAAATCTTCACATCTGAGAAGCTTGAACCAGCAAATATTTGGCATTTTTGCTTCATAAATGACTTGTGCAACTGTATCTGCAGAACTGTTCAGCACTAATTCATTAATTTAGTTGTATCTCCATTCATTTCTACTATAGCCTGACTTATACTTGAGTTTTGAGGGTGATACTGAAATTAATATTTGTTAGATAGTGATATGTCAAAGATATACTATAATACATGTCATCACACACATAAGATAAACCATCCTGATTCAGATGCTTTTTTGTTCTGTTTGTTTTTAATTGTAAGCAAGATATAAACTGACCGAGACATTTAAAGGTTCAAAACTTGTTTTCTAGTGGAGAAACTGTTTAATGAAAATGAGTTTTTCTAAATGACCTCAAACCTAGTTTAGCAATTCTGTACTGGAATTTCTTGTAGTCTCATCAGCTGACATATATTCAGATACTGATATATCTGCAAGAAGCTAATACGGGTTAGTATATTGACCTGGACGATTTATGCATCTAGCTCTAATTGCTGCACCTGAACTATGAGGGTGATTTCTTCACCTCCTCTTTGCACTTGAAGATTGTTTCACATTAATCTGCTAAAGGAGGTGAAAATTAGTTTGGAAGTGAATAATTCAACGTCCAAAATGCACTGTACACAAGTGTGACATGAAATCGTGAAACACTGCAGTGCATAAATACAGAGAATGGAGGCATTTGGAGACATCTTGTGTCAATTAGTTAAACTTTATAAATGAGCAATATTTGCATATTCATAGATTATGGATTTTTCAATACATGAGAAGGAGTCGATGCAATGCTTTTGAATTTGAACGTGAAAAAACGATATCAGACACAAATAATTATAACTTAACTTATTATTAAAAACATGTCTGAAGAAGGTTAGGGTACAAATCTACCTAAAAGTGCATCTTACATAATAATGATTCACTGAAGCTGATAACATTAGTCCTGTTGATGTACCTGTAATTAATATACTAATGCAAAAAAGTTTAGTGTTTTAGTTTGGCTTTAGTTTTATTATCGATTACACTGAAAATCAGGAAATTGTGACAAATGTCAATCATAATCTCCTGAGTTTAACATCTTCCAGTTGCTTATTGTATTTTGTCCAACCATCAGTCCTGAGATCTTCAGATCTTCATGTGAATGTTGCAAGGGGCCAGTTTATCAACTATAAACGAAATATTCCTAACTGTCAGCACCAGAAGACATGTTCCTTCTACAAAAGCAGCGTTGTATTTACATATGGCGACCTAACAACCAGGGCAGACGTCTTAACCTTCATTATGAAAATCCCTTTTAAGGCGTCTGTCAGAGTTAAAGTGGCCTGGTGTGGGGCCGCCCTCTCAGACTAGCGTAGTAGTAAACATGTTAATCTGTTACTCCTGTGCTCAGGGGTTAAATCTCTGGATCAGTTAGACTCTTGGAAGGATTTTCCAAAGTGTTACCGTAAGTTCACATGTAGGAAACGGCACACACTTCCTGCCTGTTCTGATCCCCAGAGAGCTCAGGTGTGCAGGTGTGTTTGTGTGTGTTCGGAGCTATTCTTACATTTGGGAATTCATTTCTCCAGCGTGAGTGCTCTACTTTCATCTTTGTGTGAAACATCATCACCTGTCTCGGTCCTTTATGCAACATGCCAAGTATCGATGTGAACGCCGAGCAACATTCCCATGTCGAAGCCTACAAATGAGCCACTCAGTTGCTTGTTGAACGGCAGAACCAATCAACTCGTGCTCATGTTAAAGAGCGAGGAGTGAGCAGGATCAAATTCGCAGACTGTGATCGTGAAGGAGAGTTTGTGAGCAAGAGGGAGTGAGACTGTGAGAGGAAGGGGGGGGGGAGAAAGGGGCTGGCACTCTTAAAGGACCGTGAGGGCCAGATCACAAATAATAAAACAGAAAGGCAGGGAGGGAGGGGAGGGAAAAAAAAGAGGGAAGGAAAATATGTTGAGCGAAGGGGAAGGTCGGAGAGAATGGAAGAGGGAGTCGTACGTGTGCCAGGAGCGCTGCACCTCTCGCTGTGACTGGTGCTCTTCAAGGATTTTTTTTCTCTCGCTCTCGTCTCTTTTATTTACCTCCCTCTTTTCTTTTCCCCTGCATAGCTGTGGCTTGTCTTTTTTCGTCTTTTCCAATTTTTTTCTCCCCCCACCCCTTCCTCTCTTTTTCTCTCTCTCTCTCCTCTCTCTCTCTGTCTTTCTGTGACTCGCAACAAAAGGCTGACGGAGTGAGCCTGACATCTGAATGAATAGCCCAAACCTGCCGTGAAGGGAGAGAGAAGAGGGTGACGGAGCGGGGAAGAGAGAGGAGGCTGAGGAGAAAAAGATACAAGTGATCTGGCTGAAGAGGCGGAAAGAGGAGAGCGCACAGAAGTGCTGATTGCTGAAGACGAGTAGAGATCCAATTTTTCTTCCTCTCCCCTCCTCTTTGGAGATTAAAGGAGTTGGAGGCTTTGACCGCGTGGAGGAGGGGGGGTGACGATCGTAGTTCTCGCTCTCCTACGTCCTCACCCACTGCCCTCCTGTGCCACCTTCCATTCCTCCCCCTCCCGCTCATTCATCTAGAAAAAGAGAAATGGAGGTTCTGGGGGTGAGGTGACGAAGGAGGACAGATTTGGAAACAAGCAGTGGGAGAGCAAGAGGAGACAAGAGGGAGGCTGGAGGGGGAGGCAGAGAGGAGAGGATAACCCCCCCAGGGCATACTGTGTGAGAATCCCCCTCAAACCCGACTTTTTTCATCCCTCTCCACTACGTTTCCTCTGCCATGTGCAGCTCCTGATTTGAAGAATGTGGAGGCAGCATTTCCCAGGCAAGGAGCATGTTTCACATCGTCTTGTGCATGTATGTGTGTGTGTATGTACTCATGAGGGGTAATAATAAAAAGCTGTGGTGTGGTGTGTGTGTGTGTGTGTGTGTGTGTGTGTGTGTGTGTGTGTATGTGTGTAATGGCGAGAGGTTGAGGGGGTGTGTGGGATTTGGCTTTAAGGCTAATGAGCCTCTTATGTTTTTGCAGTGAAGTGTGTCATGAAAACAGTGTGTGTGTGTTTGTGTGTGTCTGTGTGTGAGTGTTTCTCGGTTTGAAACCACACAACTCTGCACGGCAGCGAGAGGAGGGTGAGATTGGATGGGTCGTCGTTTGAGGGGTCAAAGGTCACAGAAGCGTCAGCGTGTTGATGGTTGTGTCTGTGTGTGAACGCTGTCTGTCACAGGACGTGTATTCAGGAGTGTACTGTGGATATAGAGCGGTGTTTGGGGCTCGTTAGCTTTGATCTTTGCCTTTTGAATTTGTGGATTACTTCGCGCTGGTTTTGATTACAATTATATAAAAACAATGTGAAATATCCCGGTGGAAATTCCATTTAAGTATCAAAACACTGGCTCATAATCAACAGCTAACTCCTCCTGTTTTTCTCAGAGCTGATGACGTCGCCTTGTTTTAATGCTTGAAATATTAATATCGCAATATTTTACAATCGGTGTCTGAAATTACGTTTTTGACTCAAAAAGAAAAAAAAATCCTTCAGCCAAGCATATATTTTTCGGGCCAAAATGCATACATATGGGGGATGAGTATGACTAGTATTTAATTATTAAAAAATGATGCAGTAAAACATCTGGAAAATGATCACAGAGGTGCTCTAACCTGTTGTACAAGCTGTAAAAATCTGCCTGTTTAGAAATAAATGGGATATTGTTATGATTTTGGCATCTTAATATTAAAAATGTTGTAGTTTAAATACCAAAAAAAGAAATGACAGATGTAGGCCTATGTATTTCAACCATAGGCCAAAAATGTTTTCTAGCTTCCAGGTTTACTTCCTGGTTATCAGGCCCATTGAACATGCGCAGTAGAGCGTCACCCACTGGCCCCGACCATGAGTTCCCATTGGCCCATAGACTTTACATTGTGATACCATGGATCAAAAACTCATAATGGAAAGTTATAATCAACCTTGTTTGCAGGTCTCGGGGTCCTGTCGACAGTTCTACAGATGTCTCTTTTATAATGGTGGTCAATGAGGAAAATGCTTTTTGGGCTGCAGGGAAATGTTTTGCTGCAATACCTCGAGTGGCCACGGGGCAAGATTGGGAAGCCAGACTGAGTGGCACCATCTTATTAAAGCCTATGATTTCAACAAGGGAAAATAAAAAAAAAAATCTAAACATTCCTGTCTTAAAACACTGCACAAGTCAAGATTTTGGAGTTTATGAGGTGATCTTGAATGCACCATGGAGTCCTTGTGTCTTGTAGGTAGCAGCCAGAAACAGTGAATGACAAAACACAGTAGAGACTTTCATCATAGGTTCTTAATACGTGACTATTAAGGTACAAACATTTACCCGCCCATGTGGTGAATAACCGCGCCGATCGGAAAAACTACCTGCTTTTGGCACTTGGTTGGTTTTAATATGTACCCTGTTTACCCTGTTATATTGCTCTATATCTCCTCAAAAGCATTTCATAAATGTTTGGACTGGGTGACAGAATGAGATATCACATTATTTACCAAATACCTTCAATATTGTGACAGTATTGTCGGGATGACTATTGGCGCTTTTACAAAATATAAACACAATGAGATTTTTGTTAAATAATCATCAGTTATGTGGATATAATGACTAAGTGGGTAAAGATGTATTAGAACGAGGAAAACAGCCTCGTAAGTTCAGAAAATTACACCACTTTACTGTAATGCAGCTTTAAAACCAGGGAAAAACAACACTTAAGCCATATCAGGATATAAAGATATCCAAAAACCTTAAGACAATATGTAACATTATATCAATATATTGCCCGGTCCTACCTTGTTATCTGCAATTCACTGTGGTGTTTCTTCTCACAGCCCTAAAAATAGTCCTGCTGAAAATGTCTTTTAACCAATCTGTCTTCTTTACAGATTCTATATATTTTCCTCAGATGTGTTTTATACTTGTTGTTTTTGTCTGTGGATGTGGATGACACAGCCTAGATTCCTTTTTTCTTTCTCTTTCTCTTGACAGGTTTGTGTGTAAACATACTCCTGACCTGCACACTCTCTCTTGTGTGTGTGTGTGTGTGTGTGTGTGTGTGTGTGTGTGTGTGTGTGTGTGTGTGTGTGTGTGTGTGTGTGTGTGTGTGTGTGTGTGTGTGTGTTTGCACGGTCTGCTGTTCATCAGCACTGACAGCTGCTTTTGTCTCAGGACCACAGTTGTTTTTAGGCCTTGCTAGCGAAGCACAAAAGACATTTAAAGAGGAGATGGTGATGGATGGATGCTCCTCTCGCTCACTTTGTGTTCGGACTGACACCACCTGTGATATCTTTATGTCAGCGTGTGTTTTCCTCTTCCTCCCTCCCTCCCCCCTTCTGTCTTATACTTTTACATGCAATTTCGCCCTCCCTTTCTCTCTCTCAGCATTTTTATCTCTTCCCTCCCTCACCCCTCTTGGCTGGGCGTTTGGGTGGTGATAAGTTTGGAGGAGAGCAGGCAGAGGGGAGGACAAACAGGGTCTTTGTGTGTCCACATAGTGGAACAAGAGACAGGCCGGGGTGGCGGCGGTGTAGCCGGGCGCTGATAGGGTCCGGTGGGGGCCTGGAGGAGGCGAGTCTGCCAAGAAAAAAAGATTACACTTCCCCCTCTTTTTCTAGGGATGCCAGGGGATCGTAAACACACTCAAGAAAGTAGACACTCCCAAGAATACAGGCGCCGGATTCTTGTTAACATGTACGCACACAGTTAGAGTGTAACACTGCTGTTTTATAATGCAAGGTGGACGTACAGAAACGGCACTAAGGGACCAGAAGGAGAGTAGAAGGCACATTGGCACTGAGAGCTGTGAATGCCCTTGGACATTTAATTTAACAAAATGTGTGACATCCCTGATAATCACTGGTCATTAATGGTTATCGTCTGTGGGTGTGTGTGAAGTAAGTGCAGCCAAACTCTGTGTGTCGCCGTACTGAGCCGTGTTGGGCCACAGCGAGCACGTATTTGAGTTCCTGATGTAAAGAGAAATAGAGAAACGCGCTTCTCTTCAAACCGCCATGTTTGGGTTGCCAGGTTGGGTGGCCAGATTGGATGAATTTCCTTTCTCACTGCTGCACTTGCCACAAAGAAAGCCCCGCTGGGTTATCATTGCACCCTCCTCCTCCCCCTCCTCTCGCTCTCGGACTATCCCATCACTGAGGCCCCCAGCTTGGGAGTTGCTAGGTAACCAGAACCAGCTGTTGGTCCTAAGCCCGCTGAGCCCGTTTTGGCTCTGTGTCAGCTGCAGAGTAGTTTTTCTCTCAAAGCTCGCTGTGAACCCAGCGACCGCCGCCGTGGCCCTGACATCATCGTGCCATGGAAAATCTTCCTCACTTCCTTTTGTTTGTGCAGTTTTATTGTTCCACTGATGCGTTGGACGGAGCGGGAGCCTCCGTGGCATGTATCACACCAGTTTGAGAATTTGAGGAGCATTTCATCACCTAGTGGGGGACGAAGGTGGGACGCAGAGGGAGGGTTTGCAAGAAGATGTGGCCTGTTATTGAGAGTCAGTTGAAAGTGACATCAGGATTTAAAAGAGAGACTGTAAAGTGTGTCACTCCGCTGTGAGGTGAGAATACTAAACTGTCTCCGAGGGCTATTAGCTGAGATTCGAGATGGCAGAGCACACAGTGTAATTATTCAGGAAATCACAATAGCGCAGGTAAGCTAATGTGACTCTGTAGTCCCAGAGTGGACCATTTACCTTTCAAAGTGTGTAACAACCTCACAAACAAGCCACAAGTAAATCTGCGGGGAGTGCATTAACTTCCAAATGAAATAGTCTTTGTAAACCAGCCGAGTCCTGTTGGAGATCCATGAAACCACGAAACCAAAGCACACAATCTGTCAGAGAGCAGAGGAATAAAGATAACTGATGTAGCGCGATGTTATTAAACATCAATTTAAAGATTGGTTTCCAAACCCACGGGGAGAAACAGCAGTTTGAGCTGAGGTTTATTTTCTTTCATTGATTGTTTTCGCTCTATTTAGGAAATGATCCCTCTCCCTCTGAAAACTCTGACTCACAGTGTCTGGCGTCTCTCTGAGCTGCTTTTCCAGGATCGGCCCTTCCAAATGAGAGAATTAGACACCAGATCGTATTCACTAAGGAGAGGCACATTTCTATTAGTTTTTTTTTTTTTTTTGTTGAAAAGATGACTTCTATTTCTGTTGTCAGAATCCAGAAAGGCTTTTGAGTTTGGAACATCTGTAATCCATTTGTGGTCGCTCTTGCCCGCTCTGCCAAAAGTTTTCAAACTTCCTGTCGAATCATCCAGTTTGTGATTAGCGCTGGCGAAAGGATGATATCAGCCCGTAGTCCGTTGAAGCTTCCCTTGAGGGATGTTAGCAACACATGACCTACACTATCTGCTGTCACACTGAAAACAGTTTAGATTTAGTTTGTCAAGCTGTTGGCTTTGTTTCTTTATTACTTGCTGGCGTACAAACAATGCTGGCTGCTGTGCTAAGATAAATGCTTTGGGTACAATAACAGGAAATTGAAACAAGCAATTTGCATCTTGATCCGTAAGATTACCAGCCAAAATATTCTACCGCCTAATGTAAACCATCGTTTTGTCTTGTTCCTGCTGCCTGCAAGGTTTACGTAACAGCCAATGGGCACTTGAAAAATGGCTCTGCTGTGCTTTTCAGTCCCTCTTAAAAGTGAGTCTGGTGTTCTGTCTGGTGTTGGGTGGGACTGTTTGGACAGGCTTTGCTTTTGTTTCCTATGGTCCAGGTTCTGGGTCTGGCTGCCGGGTGGGGCGGCTGGCACGCTGCGGCCAAACTCCCCAGGCTGGTGCCGACCCAACTGGGAGAGAGCGACGTGGATGTAAACAGAGAGAACATTGGCAAGAGAAGAGTTAAGTGAAGTGAAGAAAAAGAACCAGATGTGATCAGTTTTTCATTCTTTAGTAGCTGGACCTCTGGCCTGCAAGTGCTGCCATGTGTGTGCGATCAATTATTGGAATAAGTCTCACTTCTGTCAGGTTAAAAATTCATAACCTGCCACCTGAATGTGAAGACGTTTGCGTGTGTTTCTTTGTTTTATAATTAGAGTATAATTATTTCATGATCTCTCGATAACAACCTTGTCATGATTATAAAATAATAAATTCATGATCTCAACATAAACCGGATCGACTTCTCGTAATCATTAGATAAAAATGTGCTTGATTCTCTTAAGTTAATCATCAGAAATAAACAGACATGAGGTAACTGTTACCCGCTCACGTTTAACATCAACAGATGACTGTTATTACAGCCGTCTGCAGCTGCGAGCTAATTCTGAGTCTCTGTAATAGTCCTATAATATTCCACAAGGACCAATAATGGTCTTGTGGTAATCAACATTGAGTTTACAGAAGCCTGGAGTGACCAAAAAAGGCAGTTCATGTAATACAACTACCAGAACTGATTATTTGTGTCCATGATAAGTTTACAACATAGTGACCTTAACATGTTCACATATGAAATAGGCTGTTTGGCCTATTTATTGACTGATTATCTCAGAATTCTCCGTGTACAAAATGTTCTAGGACTGGATAATTTAATATCAGTGAGACAGTAATGAGATCATTCTGCTGTCCAAATGAAAAATTCTAAGTGATTTAATTTAAGAAAATAACAAAGTGAGTCATTGAAGGCCTTTAAAAAAGTTTTAAATTCGAGTTCAAATGGGGCTTTATTGGCATGGGAAACAGACGCTTACATTGCCAAAGCAAATGTGAAATTACAAACAAAATTAAATAGACAAAAGTCAAGTTTCTTTATATAGCACCATTCAGCTGTTGGCTGGTTAATTTGTCAGCACAATCACACAAAAACTACTGATCAGATTTCTACGCCACTTGGATGGAGGATGAGCCTCAGCCCAGAATAGACCCCATTAATTTTTGGTGCGGATCCAGGATTTTGTTTCTCACTTTCCTTAACATTGCAAGAGAGGGTGTTTTCCAACATTTTTGTTAATGCATGGATCTAGATAAAATGAAGTCAGACCTATTACGTGGCTGGTATCTGAGTAAGTACAATTTGATGCAGATCCAAATAAAATATGTTTTCATAGAGGTTAGTCTTTTTTTAGAGCCACTTTACAGTAGCAATGGTAGAAACCTGCAACTACCAGCAGTGCGCAGAGGAGACAAGGGGGATTCATAAAGGTACCAACGGTGATAAGGCTTGATTTAATTAATGAGGCTCTGTGGAACTTCTGTGTTGTGCTTGAAGTCGTTAGTTTATGTTGGCGGACTTGATTACTAAACTTCGGTTGGCTGCTGTTGCCCTCCGTTAGCAGAGAGGAGAGAGGAGCTCAGATGAGGTGCACGAGAATGTGCATCAGGTCACATCCTTTGGACTGTCGTGGAAAATCCTACCAGAGTCCAGCAGCATGAAACAACTTAAACAAATGGTCCACAGGCTTGTATAGGCAACCGAGGGAGACGGGGAAGGTCTCATTTTTCTTGTCACGTTACAATCTGCTCACGTATGGGCAATCAAAAAGTAATTAATACGTGTAAATTGCTACAAATTGTTACATACTTTACTGTTGGGCCTTGGTGGAGGTATGCAATCTACTGAGTCCCATTCTAGTTTATATTGATTTCAACCCTTTCTTTTTCTTCTCAAAAGTCTTCGTATTAGTTTCCAACCAAGCTACAATTTACAATATCAACGTCGATGTCAAAAATACACCTTGACCTTCCTCATCCACGCACTTCAACCATCCCGAAAACAAAACAAACCTTTTTTGCCTGCAGTATGACAGGGTTGAAAAATAAATACAGTAGAGAAATAAATATCAAAAAAGCTAATTAAAACATCGGATAAAAACATTTTTAGGAGTCTTGCGGGAGAGTTAAGTGCAAGAGGTCGACACTGTGTGAAAGTATGCCAGAGGAGACCCTCAGCCCTGATACAATTTTTCTATCTGATCTACAACTAAGTGAATTTTAAGCGAGGCATTAACATCTCTAGTGTGTAGGTGTAGGGCAGCTTCATTTAGTCTGAGTAAAACTGCTCGTTTAGCTAGGAGACTTGCAAGAGGCTAAACACTACATTTTTGTTTAGCTGCAGTTGAAAGTGTTTCTGATACACCCTCTGAAAGGTGGAGCACAGCCGGTACATGCCGATCAATGAGGCATTAGCGAGAGGAAGAGAAGAAGAGGAAGAGATGTTTGCTCTGTTGACTATTTGAAATTGAATCAAGGAGTGCCGAGCAAACACAGAGGACCTGAGAGTAGCGCTCAGCTCTATTTCTAGATAACATTTCCCTCTGCACTGCACTGTCAGTGCGCTTACGGCTCGTCACTGATGATTTCATTGGTTAAAAACTTCAAAATGGCGATGGATTCAGCTCGACCTGCAGTGTCAGTGTGGGGACTGTAGAGTGGTGTACTTCTTACAGCGTGAGACTAGAGACTCAAACCCCAAAACTCATTAACTTTGGTGTGACAGACAATCCCTGGAGGGACGCTGACAAGAGGCCATTACCGAGTCTCAGTCAACAACGCCTCTCCAACAGAGTGTGTGTTTGTATTTCTTTCATCATTCACTGCATTAACTTTACAAAACACACAATTCCTCATGTATGATAAACACACGGTCAGTTTTTTTTTCTTTGGCTGAGTGACTGAGGGAAGATTGAGTTCTTTCTGTCCAAAAACCGACGTGCTCCTGAAAATTACCGGCCAGGTATCCGACTCATTAAGACCCTCATTAACAGCCTTGTTAGGCCTTAATTACCCGCAGATTCATCATGTGTTAAATGCGGTGCCACGTTCTGCCTTATTAGTCTGGAGAAAGGCTATTAGCCACCAGGAAATAATTAATCAAAAGCATTTTGACCTACTTCCTACAAGTGACGCTGTCTTTCCCCACCAGCTGCTTCTTGTCTGTGTGTGTACAGTATAAGTCAGTGATGGTTTCATCGCTGTTTGTGTCTACTTTCATCTGGTGTGCACACAGGAGGCATGTGTGTGTGTGTTACGTCTTCCTTGTGTGTGTGACTGTTAGGTGATAGAAGTATTTTTTCCCTCAGCCAGTCTGAGCTGTGATAATGAACTCTGCAGGAGTGTGATGAGGAGGCGCGGGGAGAGCTGCCGAGCCACAGGTGTGTTTGGAAAAGCAGTCCCGGTACTCACACACACACTTACTCACACACACACAATGAGCCTCTGTGGTGAGAATAATGCACACTCTCAGCATAAACTCTGAAAGATCGAGGTCACTTCTTCCGCATTATTTCTTTTAACCTTTTCCTTTTATGCGCCATTCTTCTCCTCTCATCATTTTTCTCTTACAATGTACCAGTAAGGCTTTTATGAAGCTCTGCTTTTATTAGGCGCGCAACACAATAATAATATTGTTAATGACTGTTACATGATGAAATATAATAAAAGTATAATCTCTTCATCGCTGCAGCAGCGTTTTATAAAACACAGTTATAAAGTGGCTCACAAAACACTCATAAAGCTCTCACCTCATAAAGTCAACACAGAACCGAGACAAAGTGAGCAAACATAAAATATAAAAGCAAAGCAATAATAACAAAAGTATGTGGAGAAAAAGCCCAAAATAACTACCAGAACATAATTTCATTAAGATAAGCGTCAAGTGACGACTGAAGCTGCAGAGAGCGAGTCTGGAGAAAAAAAATTGATCATCGAGTCTCATTCCCAGGTCGTCAAACACTGATGCTTTTGGATGGTAGGTCGGGCCGTCCTGCAATATTACAATCTGCACCTCTGAACAGATCATTTAAACTTTTCCACAATCAAAGAGCAGTGATGGTCCAGGTCAGATCATTTGTTGTCTAGACTAGGCCCGGACACACAACAACGACAAAAAGTAACTAGTGGCGACGAAGGCCGACTGTTGCGTCGCCTCACGTCTCCTGTGTCTTGGCCAAAAAGCTGCACTTGGAGAAAATAACTCTGCTCATCTGTTCACACCACTCTCAGTAATATAGCCACTTCTAATCAATAATGTGTCTGATAGAAGGTTGCAATTGGCACTGGCGAAGAGGCGGAAGCGAAAGATAAGGAGAAACCGCACTAGATGGGTGAAATTATGGATACTACAGCAACAGGCTCAAGGGACTTCCCTTTCTCTGTCCGTTTCCCCTCTCGTGCACTGATTTGCTCAGCTGAACAGCCAATCAGAGTGATTTCTATCACCGCCGGGCTCCGCTTCAGATTCGGCATGCTCAGTGGGCACAAAAGCTGCCGATAAGGGCAGACTAGTCAACAATGAGGGCCACATACGCTAATATGTCAAGGCTTGAAGCTTAAATTAAATTACAATTGGGTACTTCTACTGTAGTATTTCATAAAGTTTGGAAACAAACAAGAGACCGATTTTAAAAGACGATAATCAAAATTGAAAAAACACCCAGCCAAGATATCCTGATTTGTAGTACATAGCTCCAAAAACATTATGAACTACATTTCCCATCATGCAGTGTGATAGCTTCTTCTTTTATAGACATCTTTCAGACTGATGACATCGCTATCACATCATCAGGGTTATTTTTTTGTTTACAACTTTGGAAAGCTCCCTCCAGAGTCACAGGAGACATTACGCAGCAGATTTCACAGGCTGTGTGACAAGCAAACCGGACTTCATGTGTGATGGAGTTTCCCTTTCAAGGCCCGTCCAGAAAAATGTGATCAATAGTGTCTTACAAGCCATCCTTCGAGAGATACGAAGACACAGTCGTGCTCCCTCCTCCTCCTCCTCCTCCTGCTACTCACTGCTCCCCTCCTCTCGTCGTTCTTCATCTTTAATTCCCCGAGCGGTCAACTCTTCTTCTCAACACGTCACCTCTGCTTGCACGGAGTTTTTGATACACACTTCAGTTTCTCGCCTCTCAGATGTCAGAATGTGTTTTGCCTCCCTCTGTGGTTTGATGGGAACAGAGAAAGACACAGTGAGAAAGAACGCCACCAGTTATTAGATGAATTAACACCAGAAAATCCAGTCAGTTTGTCAAAGCTGTGATATTAATGACATACTGCTGAGCTCTTGTTTTTAATTAATCCCCTGTTTCCAGTTCTCTCTGACAGCTTTAGCACAGGTAGTCTGTTAGTCCAAATGTGTTGTGTGTGTGCAGATTTGTGTGTGAAGGCATCAAAGACTGCATAATTTCCAGCCCGTGCTTTTTTCGCTTTAGCGCTGCTTATCTTCAGAACATGTGGCACCACAGAGATGTGTGTGAACCTGATGTGAATCTACATTTTCTATAACATTTCATCAGGAGTCTTTTTCGAAATGGTCAAGTTTGCTTGCTGTCATTTTACTTTGAGTCCCCACAAAGAGCAGTGTGTGCCTGAAAACTTGATGTCAAATATGAGGATTTTTCTATAAGAATGAAGAATTCATGACTGAATGAGCCACAATCACAGTTACAAGTAAAAAATATCAGCATTGGTATTTATTTCTGAAGAGTTTAGCACTCAAAATCTCTGATAATCTGCTTCATCAGGACTGTGTGGGTGTGGTGTGATCAGATTTTAGTTTTTTTTTACAGTGGCCTGGCAACATAGACAAGCAAATCCAGCAGCTGCCATCACATTTAGATTTAGATGTTCGCCTGATTCTGACATATGTTTTTATACCAGTGAGAAGTGCATAGAAAAACACACAAATATAGAAATCTATAGAAAACATTGGCAGACGGGTTTGCATTCAGGTAGGATAACATCACTCGTATAAACAAGCTGATTAAAAAAATGGGTTTCAGGGCCCATAAATTGCAGCACAGCACCAGAAAATGCACCATCTTCCTCAAACTTGGATCAGTAATCAATGCAACCCTTTCTATAATGCAGAACAGAAAATGAGCCTCCTGGTGCAGAGCTGAAGCCCAAATAACTGGTAAAACCTACCACATTTACATTTTGTGTTGTTGTGTCCATTATACACACGTGATCTGTTTAAAGTACATATGTTAGCATGTCGTAGCCGCGTAGGTCACAAACACTGTCCTTGCTTCCCGAATCTGGCGGAGTTACAGAGACGGACACAGAGCGAGCAGGCTTGGATGTCCTCTCCAGCAGCGCAGATGTCACTAAATAAAATATTTCATAATCCTGCCCAAATCCTCTAATCACCATGACAACAGGCAGCAGGGAGCCAGAGAGTGGTGGTGTGCGGACCCCTCCTCTTTTTTCCTTTTTCCTCTTTTTTCTCCCTCTTTTCGGTGGAATTTGGGTCCACACTGTCAGTTTTTTCCCCCTCGATATTACACTATTTTAAACAGCACGTTGATATCAGGGAAAGTGAGTTGTTTGGAGCACTCTGGAAGATTCGGCTGATTCAGTCAGTCCTTGAAAGAGTTTATCAGCACTGGCACATTTGTAATTTCCAGCAGTTTTTGCCACTTTTCTCCCTGAGGGGAAACCATATCACTGCTCAACATCAAGGTGAGGAAGAAAACAGAAACTCCAAAAAGCTCAAACAGGGAAACCACCACAAGTTTGAATGTGATTATCCAATACATGCTGATTTTATTCGGTGTCAGACACAGCTGCAGCGAACAGAAGAGAGAAGTTGATCAAAGGAAAATAGGTTGCCAAATATTTTGATAATCAGTTAATCATTCCAGTAATTTATCAAAGATTTGCTGCTTTTCTTTGCCTGTTATGACGGTAAATGAAGAGTCTTTTCGGTTTCAGACTGTTGGTTGGACAAAATAAGCTTTTTGACGACTAATAAGCATTTTTCACATTTTTTTGACATTTTATAGAACAAACAATTTATCGTGAAAACAATTGGCATCTTAATCGATAATGAATGCACAGCCGCTTGTGTTGTAACGAGGCTGGTTCTGTTAAATGCATAGTATGTAATTTCTGCCACTAATGGTCTTTCAATTCAAACAATAACAAAAGAAGTCGTGAAGTAGCGTGGCGTCATGGGAGTTGTCTTCATCGCTAAACAACCACCACTGCCAATGAAAATAAATAATCCTGCTCCATCATGAATGAGCAATACTCAATCATCTATCATCTATCTGTGTGACTCATGCAGAAATGCTCGCAGATGAAACGGTTTTTATTCATGTTACGTTTAGTCACGTTCGCCTGCTTCCTTCCTGACTCTCGCTCAGAAGTTATAGTAACAGGCGACCAAATGAAACTGTAACACCTTGAATAAAATCACGGATTTCTCTGAGTTTGAACATCGAGTTGAAAACATTGAGGATAATGTCAGTACACAACAAAACTAAAGATATAAAACAAAGCTATGGTTGTTTTTTAGACAACTTCATGCAGCAGTGTTACATATTATGCCTTTAAGGTGGTAAACTGTGCACAAGGAGCACACACACACACACACACAGGAGCACACACTGAAGGCCTGCCGGCTTCTGTATGGTGATAGGATAATGGAGGTGATGACCTCATGGGGTGAAAGGACCTGTTGCCTGGTAACAGTGTGGATAACAGCCAGAGAGGGGGTATTCATATCGCCAGCACTGTGTGTGTGTGTGTGTGTGTGTGAGTGTGAGAGTGTGTGTTTGTGTATGTGTGTGTGATATCGACCAGTGTTGCCAGGTAAGGGAGATGATGATAGTGGTTTAAAGTAGAGGACTACACACGGTCAGGTGTGTGTAGTTGTGTGTGTGTGTGTGTGTGTGTGTTACTGATGTATCCCATCACACAGACAAAACACACACAGTCCCAGCCTGTGTAAACACTTCCTGCTGTTGGGTGCCTTTCCTACATTTTACTGCTTCTTCTGCAGCTCACTTGACTGTGTGTGCCAGACATAAATAATTAACTCCCTCTCTTCTCTCTCCGTCTCTCTGCAGGTATTCGGCCCCAGATTATGAATGGGCCTATGCACCCGCGCCCCCTGGTGGCGCTGCTGGATGGGCGCGACTGCACCGTGGAGATGCCCATCCTTAAAGATCTGGCCACCGTGGCTTTCTGCGACGCCCAGTCCACACAGGAGATACACGAAAAGGTACAAAAATAACTTTTCCCATGTCATACAATTCCTACTGCTAGAAAACAACAGGGTTTCATTACTTTAATTTGATCTATATCTCTACTTTAGTTAAACAGCTACCTGCTTATCCAATTCCTGCAATATTTCTCTCCTTGTCCAAATCTTGAGTGTTTGCCATGAAGGCCCCTTATTTATAAGCCCATTTTAGCAGCCTTAGTTTATGTATGTAATTAACTTTAATTAGCTCTTGTTGATTTGCTGTCAATTTTATGCTGCTTCAAGCAATCTGGAGCGTATAGACATTAAGTCTGGAGTGGATACGTTTCAAATCTGCCTCACCACTCAGCCAAGAAAAACACATAAAAAGTGAAGATAAATGATGAATTAAAGCCATGATGTGTCAGCTGATGGAGCAACTTCACATATTGGATAATAGCTATATAAATCATGCTGCGTTTCCAAAAAATTCCTTCAGTCATATAGCAGTGTCCTCTCTGTCTTGATATTACAGGTTTATTAATTAAGCAATATTACACTCGAAGGTGTGCTTTACCGTCATGTGTGGCTCGACAGGGATACTTAGACCTCGGTCCGTATGGATCACAAGTTGTATTGCGACTATAAAACTACTACCACTGAAATAAACATAATCAATGGGTATTACTGGAAAACAATCAGTCACATCAGTAGACTCGTATATGTAATGAAACCTAGTTTAGTACTCCAGTAATTAGGCCGACCCTTAGTAACGACCTGGCAACAGACTACATCCAGAAGATGTTAAAACATGTTTTAAAACGTCTTAATCATTAACATTCTGAATTAGACGCATCGAGCTGATTCGGAAGTTGCTAAGGAGTAAGACAGCTCACTTGTTTCTCGTCTCTGTTGAGTTGCACATGGGCAGTACTGATCAGAGGCTGACAACCAAGGACTGACAGTGTACGAGTGCTGCTTGTAAAGAGATGGATGTAAAAGTCCCTAACTTCAACACACGTTGTAGCAGCTCACCTGACGAGGGGCAAAAGTTAGCGTGTTCACCTGGGTGTTGTGTTTTCATTACAGTCAATCAGAGCCGAGCGGATAAATATCTGTCGCAATTGACGTGGGAATGAATGCCGATTATACACATTCACATTGAAAACAAAAGCCAGGTGTTAGTGGGTTTTTTGTCCTGTGACAGTTGTCCTCTCTGTCTTGAAATCACAGTTGCAATAATAATCATCACTAACCTCACATATGTGGGATAAAATATTTTAAACCAATTAAATAAATTAATTTACCATCTTGTTTACGGAGCGATTTGCCTGCGAAGGAAACTTTGGTCACATAATTATTATTTAAATAGCACGCTTCAGAAGCAAGTCACACAATGCTTTCCAAAAGATGTAAAATCAAGTAAATGCATAGAATAGCACAGCTGGGATTAAATAAGAAACTTAAAATTGATTTAATAAAAGTGTAAATGCAATAAAAGCACAGAATTTAAAACAAAGTAACAATTAATTAGAGCCACCTAAATATGCCTTTTTTTATTTTCTTTCTTTTCTTTTTTTATCAACATTCATGCATTATTCTCTGAGAAATTAATGAAAATGTAAAAAAATCATGCAATGTTGAAGAACGTGAGAAACAATTCCTGGCCTTTATCAGGATCTGCACCAAAAGTTAATATGGTCTATTCTGGGCCGAGAAAACACAACCTCTAGTTGGCGGTAATAATATGCAGCACTTCTTTTAACTGTACTATTCCTCCGCATAAATTATATGTCGGTTATGAGGCATCGTTTGTAGGTTTAATATACGTATAAGTGTCAGAATAGGTCAACCTACATAATGTTGTACAGACTGTGCTGCTTGCTGTAGCACTAATAATTGTGCAAGTATCTGCAGTAGCTCTCACACACACACTGTGAGATACTGCCACCAGTATGAACTTTGAATATGAATCTTGAATAATTTGCCTTCAGTCAAGTGCAGAAGAATCATCTCTTGCCTCCGTCTGTGTCTCCTCCTCTGTAATGTTTTAATAATATTTCAGCCCACTGGCTTGTTCCACTCTCCCAGTTCAACTATAATGGTTTCATCACTGACTCTAATCCCACTGGGTGCCGAAGTGCTGCTTTGTTAAATAAGGAGGAGGAGGAGGCTGGTAATAGAAACGCGGTATAATTGTCCCGAGCCGGAGTGGTTGGAACATTTGTCTTATTTTACTGCCTGTACACTGGAGCCAGTCCGGTGCAGTTTTCCAATCCAAGCTGGAGGGTTTGTGTTTTTTCAGCCCAGGAGAGAATAGGGAGGATTCCACCACGTCATGTTTTATCGGTTTCAGTGAAAGTGTTAGCTTGTATTCAATTCTCAAGAGAAAATTTTTTTTAAATAAATAAATTCTTGATTTTTTCTTTTTCGCCATACTTTTCTATTCTTTTCCTAGGATTCCTAGTTCACACACACACACACACACACACACACACACACACACACACAAGCAGTCTGTGTCCAGAAAGATGCTCTCATAGTTACACATTACACATACTGAGGACCCATCTGGGAGAATAGACGTTGGCAGCGTTCCCACAACTATAACTGCACAGCAGAGGGTACAGATGGGGCACTCTACACACACACACACACACACACACACACACACACACTTGTACACACACTTGCCAACAACCTCACCGCAACTTTCAGCAGTGAAGTACTGTTCACACACGAGTATCTAAACAAACTCACACGCAGAGCAAGCAAACACAAAGCAAAGCACACTGCTGTCTTTTTGCATGCTCTGGCTGGAAGTGAGCAGATGCAGCGATTAGGGGATCTGTACTCTGTCGTTCTCGTTGCTCTCAGTGCAAGTCAGTGTTGACCTGCAAAACTGACGTGGCCCTGCAGAGTACACGTCAAAGGGATTTACTAGAAAGCACTCATCGTCTGTCAGCTAATACAACACTGTCCTTGGAAAGAAGCAGAAGACTTTTTGAGTTTCAGAGGATATAAAATGGAGCGTTCTTCAAGTGTCTTTGACGCCGTTGTATCAGTAACCGCTGTTTATATCTGAGTGCAGCTTTTGTAGTGCGCAAATAATATCAACCACCGGCAAGAATGTTATTGAGAAAAAATAAAGTGTGTCTCACTCGTGTTGAAAACACTTCAGTCAGGACAAAAGAGCGTTTCAAGAGCAGTGAAGCATTACAGTACAAAAATGATGATGTGTTTTGATTTTGTTGTTTTTTATTTATTTTTATATATATTTTTGGGCTTTTATGTGATAGTTGACAGTGGAGTGATAGACAGGAAATGCTGGGGGAGAGAGAGAGAGAGAGAGAAGAGAGAGAGGCATGATATTAAACTGGGATCCTCTGCTGGAAGCAATCCAGACACGCTGTGATTATGCAGTATGCACTTCAACCACTCCAGTGTTAAGAATAATATTAAATGTATGAGTAAACTTTACCCCAAAATCATTCTACATATTTTTCCTCTTACCTTTAGTGCCATATATGTTTTGGATATGTCTGCCCTCTCTTGAATATAATGGAACTAGATGCCACTCGACTTGTGGTGCAAAAAGGGCCAAAAAAATTAATTTGAAAAACCAAACAGCAATGTCTCTCTCCAGAAATCACAACCCTGTTACTCATGATAATCTACAGACCTTGTTGTGAGCAGTTTTATGTAGGAACTATTTTCTTTCGACCGAACTATACCCACCAACCGTATCACTGCACAGAAGTGGAACATTACTGTAAATATGCCAGAATTAGCCAAGAGGCTATTTTTCAAACACAGGCAGCAATAAAAGCAGAGCAATGAAGCAAAGACAAACAATCCCACTGAGCAGAAACATATCCAAAAGTATAGTGTTAAATATAATTATTAAATACCATGTTTTGGTCATCCAACCTTGGAATATTAGCCGACCTGATGAAGGCTAGATGACCAGACTTGGTGTTTAATAAAAATGATGAATAGCTTCTTTTCTGTTCTTTAAACATCTGTAACTAAAGTTGAAAAGATGTCCTGTTAGGATGTCACTTGGACATCAATAGTGAACGTTGAAAAGACGTCTCAAAAAGAAGTCACAAAAACTTCCATTCTGGCTCTCCACTGGATATGTTTTTGCTCAGAGGGATACAACAACCAAACACAAGCGAGCAAAGATATGGGACGTAAGTTACAGAGCAGCTATGCAAAAACAGACATAAGCAAGGACAGATAGGAGCAAGACAACCTTAAGAAGAGACTGATTTTAGAAATAGGACAAACAATAACACAAATTAAGGTCAAGCCACAGGGCAGTTTGGCTGCGGACAAGTTGCATATTGACATTTGCTAAATTATGAAGATTTGATTGGTTTATAAGCAATTTTCTTAACTTTCTACAAAATGAGCTGTAAGTGGTGAGTTCCCCGATATGAACTGGTACAATTTCCATTCATGTGCTGCTTTAATCAAAAAGCCAGATTGGATAAAAGCTGATTTTGTGAGTGGAATAATGCAGTCTCCTCTCGTGACTCCCTCTGGGCTGAGCTGTAACATTAGCTTGCTCAGTTGTGATGCACGCTTCCCTCTGCATCAAATATCAAATTGTACTCACGCATAGACAGCAGCCACCTAAATATGCCTGATTTTTTTCATCAAGATCCATTTTATTCCCTGAGAAACAAAAAAAAAAACACAAGAGGGAACAATAATGTCTCGCAATGTCAAAGAAAGTGGGGAAGAATTCTTAAAATTCGTTCAGTAGTTTTTGTGTAATCGTGCTGACAAAACAACAAACCAACAAACTGACATAGGTGAAAACATAACCTCCTTAGCAGAGGTAAAAATAACCTTGGGTTTCACAGACTCGAGTATGTCTCTCTTTTGTAAATGCATCATTTCACATGTATAGAATAAGCTTAGCGAGTTGCCGTGTCAAGGCCTTTACGTGCTTTTGCAATATTCATGATTGCTTGCTGCAGGTATCTGCCCGGTACAAAACAGAGCGATGGTGCCACATGCACTGTGGCACGCCAGCTCAAGCTGCAGACTTCTTAAACTAATTAACACAATACGAAAACCCATTTGCTCACTTTTTCCACTTCATGTAAACTTGCTCTCAGCTTATGTTCCTGTTTCTTACCAGTCCGCTGTGACTGTGTGTCATTTTCCAGCATCGTCTCCAGCCAAGCCTGCTGCCGGCCTGCCTCGCCCAAGTAATGAGATTAATGCACGAGGAGAGCTTTAACCTTGAATTTAGCATCCAGCTCCCGCTACAGCTAGCTCCCAATAAAAAAATGTTATATGGAAATTCATGGCTATGCTAATCTGGCTGGATTAGGTTAATTCAGTTAGCGGGTTGTGAATTTAAACCTGTTACTTAGCAGCTTGCAGCAGCTACTCACCCGCCTGTGCTTTCTCAGGGGCTGTCAGCCTACTTTATGCTCCTGCCTGCATCCACTCCAACCTTGTTTGCATACAGTCTGAATGAATTGATTGTGACGAAGACCAGCTGTGGCAAGCGCTCATTATAAACACACAGACAACCACTCGTATTTTTTAGAGCACACATAAACAATCAATTTGCATTTAGACGATGAATTGTGGACATAAACTCAGATCCAGGAAAATCATTTCTTATTCATGTTGGCCTCAAGAAGTTACTCATGCATAATGTTGCAGAAAAACCATCTGAATACGAACGTGGGGATGGTATTGATTAACAGATTCAAATTTCTTTACCTCTAACACTGCTAATGCTCGTCGAGGACAGTGACGATGATGGTTCCTCCTCTGTAATGTCTCCTCAGGTGCTGAATGAGGCAGTTGGGGCCATGATGTACCACACCATCACCCTGACCAGAGAGGACTTGGAGAAGTTCAAGGCGCTGCGCATCATTATCCGCATCGGCAGCGGCTACGACAACATCGACATCAAGGCCGCCGGGGAGCTCGGTGAGACTGAGGGACAGATGCAGACAAAAGAGGCGGGAGATGGATGGATAAAAAGAGAGGTTGCTCAGTCATAATATGCTGAGAGTAATGAATGAGGAGGGGTCATATCTGCACATATGGCTCATTCATTCACCAACACATGAGAGGAACTACAGAATGAATCAACAAAAACAGAAATTATGCATGGATACCCGTTGGATGGGGGCCAAACCAAACTCTGCTTGCTATATTGACTTAACAAAAACAACATATGTAACAGGAATGATTACATACTGTAAACAGAATATGTAATGGGAGTGATTGAATATGCAGAGCAGATGCTCCGACTGATATAAAACTCTCCCTCAGATTCCCATTCGGCCCCCTCGGCATATGTTTGGTATGAGAGCAGGATTTAGTGTGATATCCTAATTATTGTCGTTTGTGGTAATACATCTCGCTGCGCTGACAGGGAATCTTTTTTGAGAAATGTTCTTTTCATTGGCCCTAATTAGCAGTTCTTATTATCATCTTATCCTTCACTGTTCAGTTTTATTTTGTAGAAGGCCATAAAGAAAATACATTTCCTGTCGTATTTTGTGAATTATTTTGCGAAATAAAAAGCAACAGATTTATCTCTCTTCAAAACAGTTACAGTAATTATAACCAACTGTTATAACTGCTAAATCTGTGAAGCAGTTATGCTAATTGTCATTTGAAGTATCTATATTGTCGTCTTTTGAGCTTCACTGTTCCTTAATCTTTCCCTCCCAGGCATCGCCGTATGTAATATTCCCTCAGCAGCTGTAGAAGAAACAGCCGACTCAACACTTTGTCACATCCTCAACCTGTACCGGCGAAACACCTGGCTGTACCAGGCTCTCCGGGAGGGCACGCGGGTCCAGAGCGTGGAGCAGATCCGGGAGGTGGCGTCGGGGGCGGCCAGGATCCGAGGGGAGACGCTCGGCCTCATCGGATTTGGTGGGTTTTACTGAGAGATGAAGCCGTGTCAAGTTATTTGAATGTTTAGCCAGTCAAAACAAAGTTAATGAGGCCGGATGGCAACTTGTATGGGAGTGTTTGTACACTGTTCATAGTCAAAGGAGAGTTAGCAGGAAACATTATGCAACATTTTACCCTAAAATCACAGCTTCAAAATTAATTTGATGGTACAGAGGAGGGAGTGTGAATGCCTATTTTTGCACTATGTGACTTTTTGCTCGTACGATCTCCTGTGATAAGTGCGTATCACGTCACACACCACAAACTATGGATCTTCAGCTAGATATAAGAAGAAACTAGCTCAGTATTCTCAGTGTAGACATCATGGCAGAGACGGAGAAACCAAAGAGGACCAGAGAGTGACTGAGCAAGAGGCCGGACAAGAGCAGAGTGTTCATCTCTGCCAGTACTCAGGGAGTTTTGTTGTTTTTCTGTCTCAGGCCAGCATGCTAATAACCAAATGTATCTCACTTCAAAAAGTTTGGTCACTCTTTGTTAATCTAACACTAAGTGAGCCTTGAAAGTTTGCAACCTTTAGCAACCATCCATTGTTTCACTTGGTTGTTTTTTCTGCAAAATATCTGAATTTTTATTTTGTGATTTTTGAATATTTTTGGTCCCCAGAAATAATGCAACAAATTTAATTTCACTTTTATTGCATAACCATGCACATGCATATATGCACCCATATGCCAGTGTCCCTAACTAATTTTGAGTAGAGGTATTCGCCAACAGCATTTTATTGGATTACACTCATACTTGGCAAGCCTAACTAAAGCTGTCACTTTGTCTGCTATTCTTTATTGTTATTCTTTTTGTTATGCCAGTGTTCATCTTTAATGTCGCAATAAATAAAGCTATGCAGTCATAAATTCTGTGGGTCTTAGGCTGTGGTGGAAACACAGACAATAACCAGCTGGAAGAACCATTTAGTTCCTTGAAAAGTAGTTGCTGGGAATAAAAGTTCAGTGTACTTCGGGTGGCAACGTGTCTTTACCGTGTTTAAACGTATGTTACCCTTACAGCCATACATGTTTTATTCCACTCAAGTACTGTTAAGAGATGGATCCATTGTCCGAAGTCTAAACATTCAAAGTAAGCTTCTAGAATCTGAACGGTATCTTCTCGTCCTCCCCTCAGGTCGCTCAGGCCAGGCGGTAGCGATGCGGGCTAAGGCGTTCGGCTTCAACGTGCTCTTCTACGATCCCTACCTCCAGGACGGCTTGGAGCGCTCGCTTGGTGTCCAGCGGGTCTACACGCTCCAGGACCTGCTCTACCAGAGCGACTGTGTCTCCCTGCACTGCAACCTTAACGAACACAACCACCACCTCATCAACGACTTCACCATCAAACAGGTGGGGAAACCAACTGCATGTATCTCCTAATGAGCCTCAGGTGATGGAAGATGAAAGACTGTCCTATCTCCGACATAGCCTGCAATTCATCAAAAACTGATAAACCTTGATTGGCTGAAGCTCCTTCTCACTGGCTGCACAATCTCCTCACTAAGCTAATGATCTCTGAAGGTTTGTAGCAGAGCTTTAACCCTGCAGACTGGCAGCTGACTTGGCGGGCTACTGACATTCCTTGGCTGCCAGTGCTCCTTTGTTGGCGGCGTCCAGTTAGAGGCTGTTTAAATAACCTTTTAATAAGTGGTAAGAAACTCGGAACAGGCACATGCAAAGACACACTGGCGTTTGGAGAATCGCTGCAGATCGATCTAGCATTCTTATTTTAGAAAACAGTAAAAATGATGTTCTCTCAGCAGTAAGATGGTATAAATTTATACATTTTCCCTGCAGTGTAATCCAACAAACTGTATTTTCAAAGTCCACGATATGTTTATGGATGTGCACACTCTGAGCAGCACGCCACACCTATTGTGAGCTGCCAATAAAGCAGCCGGTGACGAGCCAAGGAATGCTACTGACCAGCCAAGTCACAGATGCCAGCTGAGTGGGCTGCCAGACCAGGCACGGTGAATCAGCAGCTAAGCTAACCGCAGCATGTGCTTTAATGGTCAATAGTTTATTGACCAGTTTTTGTCTCCAAATGGGAGGTGAGTCTTGGTGACGTGTCTGTCTGAGCAGATTTTTGTTCCCACTAGCATGATGAATACAAGAAACACCTCTAGGTGACTCTCTTAGTCTTCTCCTGGTCACTGCTGCCACCTGGAGGACATACATCTAACTGCAGATTGTGTTAAAATAACCATTTGAACCATGTATAGCTGAAATTGACAGCTGCTTCAAAACTTTACTAAAAATGTGAAGATCAAGTTAAATACAATGTACACTCATCTGCATCATCTCTTACTGGCTAGTTTCTTCTAAACCCTGAAGAGCTTCTGTGTAGATAAAGGGATTAGTGTCATTTAGACACTTTGATAAGCCTTTTGTTAGCGTGTCGCTCTGTTTTTGAAAAGCATTTGTTTTTACCCGTGTTGTTTTTCCTAAAGAAAAGGTCTTCCCACGCAGCATTGAGCCAATAACAGCAGCTCCGGGCGTGTGGATCATTATTGAGGAGAATAAAAATCGATGTCTTGCTGCCGTGTGTTTGTGTGCAGATGCGTCAAGGTGCTTTCTTGGTTAACTCGGCACGAGGAGGTCTGGTGGATGAGAAAGCTCTGGCTCAGGCCCTGAAGGAAGGCAGGATACGGGGAGCCGCGCTGGACGTCCACGAGTCGGAGCCTTTCAGGTGGTTATGATCACACCTTCAGCTTCTTATTGAGACAGCGTTTAACCAACAGTCTTTACTCACTGATTCAGTCACTGTGTTACAAGAATGTCTAGTAAATATACAAGGAAAATACAGTTGACCGTTAATATTACAGAGTTTTTAAGTAGCCATATATAGTCTACATTTAAACAGCAATAAAACACCAATGCTATGATCCCTTATGATGTGTCCTGCTTGTCCTGTCACAAATGGCGCACAACATTTTGTCTTTTCCGTCCACCTTTTCATGTTTCGATGGTGTCTGCACAAGTTGCCCAGTCAAAGTGTCACACTGACAAGAGGTGTGACTCTGTGACATTCGCTGAAAGCTTGAAAATATTTTGACTCACGTGGGCGTCCAAAAACCGGTAGAAAGACACGATGCCTAGCGCGAGCGAGGAGCACATGCCAGGCGCACTGCATCATAAGAAAACTATGGTTTTGCTGGTGACGCTCTGGTTTGAAAAATCTTCAGTTTTTTGGCTGTTATCGCTCACCTCAACTGCAGTGCTGTTGCACCATCGCTTGTTTATTTTTTTAACCTGGCCCAGAGATAATTGCTTGGACACCGCCATTTTGTAGTCTGGTTAACTGCAGTCGAGCCAAAGCGCGGGGCTGTCTCTGGAGTATGCAGCTTTTGTTTTTTTCCAGGCAAAAAAACTATTGGCAGGCATCTTGCATAATAGAAGTTTATATTTAAGTTGTCTTGGAAACATATCTTGCACTTTGGAGCAATTTATTTTACACGTGATCCTTACAAAAAGCTGGTATATGCTAGATAACGTAAACCCTGCCTGTGTCATCACTTTGGTTCTCTTGTTTCTTTCCTTTGCTGTCAAACAGTTTTTCCCTAGGTCCTCTAAAAGACGCCCCCAACCTGATCTGCACACCCCACACCGCCTGGTACAGCGAGCAGGCGTCACTGGAGATGAGAGAGGCTGCCGCCACAGAAATCCGCAGAGCCATCACTGGTACGGAGACACCTTAGATCAGGGTGCATTCCAGCGTTTTGGTTTCTCAGCTCACCAGTGTTCAATCTTGTCCCCTGACACAGGCCGTATTCCCGACAGCCTCCGAAACTGCGTCAACAAAGAGTTCTTTGTTACCTCGGTGCCCTGGGGAATGATGGAGCAGCAGCAGCCTCAAGTTCACCCTGAGATCAACGGCGCCGCCTACAGGTAGGAGGTGGATTTACGTGAGAACAGGAGGCTGCTCTCATCGCACCGGTGTCATCTCAACACCTGCAGTAGAAGAGGCTTAACACATGGGGAGGGGTAGTCTAGATGTTCAAATGTATGTTTGTCACAATTCTGACTTTCTTTTCCTGAATATTAGGCTGGGTCCTAGTTTTTGTTGCGTATTTATACGTAGAACTTGGCCCAGATGAATTTGTTCGGTTTATTGTCTCAACCAGAATGAACTGCTTCTCTCACACAGCCGAGTGAACCAAACCATGGTACAGGCCATAGCAACGGGGGGAATGCAGGACAAATTATATACCTAATTCTCAACCAGGTAAATGAATACTACCACTGCTGGCCCACAGGCCAGGGCAAATGAACAACATCATTAATAAAACCAGATCCCATTGAAATCTGTGGCCTTTTTTTCTGCTTCACACTCTGACTCACATGTCCTGTAACTGAACCCACTCTACCCAGCATCTCATCAATACCCAGAACCGCCCCTACCCACCCCCACCTGCACCACTAGCACCACCCTGAAACAGAGACATGGGATCACTCTAATGTGGGGCATTTTTAGTGTAACAGTCACACATGATGCACGAGTATCAAAAGTATAATAAGTGGCCGTTATTCTGTATTTGCATTTCCCGAACAACAATTATGGGGTATTTTCTGTTTGTTTGACTTTGTAATAAGAGTTTCCCTTCACACTTTCTCCTTTTAGCTCCCTGTAATTATCAGTTCACTCAAATTATATTTAAAAAAAAAACTATTTTCTCACTTACTGGGGATACTATTCCTGGGAAAAGAGAAAATGTAGATAATGTACTTTCTCCATGAAACAAAGAATATTCTGTTAACCTCCATTATATTCAGTTGTCAGCCGAAATCTGCCGACTGTGTCTCTGGCTAAATACCATAGTGATGATAAGTAAGAAATAAGGCTTTTTTTTTTGTAATTTGGGTGAATGTCCCTTTAAAGTCCTCTCCTACACCTAAGTAGAACTCCTGACATTCTCATTTATTGCCTCCATACTGCAGTGCTCCCGCCATTTTTAATGATTTCTAAAAATGTTGTTGCATAGAGGTGATGATGCTTAGTGAGCCCAAACTGTTTATTTGTATCCCCAAAAGCACATCATTGTATACAATTATTTTGATGTATTGTGTTGTTTTGGTATTTAATAAACCCTAAACTTTTAATTAGCAGTTGAGTTCATGATCAACGAGCAGCGGCTACACATTTTAGTTTCAGCTTTGCATTTTGAAAAAAAAAAAGTGTTTGATCAAGTTTATCAATAATCAGTGCTGGAAAAAGAACTCAAAAGTCATACTTGGGTAAAATTCAAGATATTGTGTTCAAATACTACTTTGGTAAAAGTGAAAGTCACCCATATGAAGAGTACTTGAGTAAATGTCTTAAAAAATCTGATATTAAATGTACTCATGTATCTAAAGTAAACTTATTAATATATTTCATAGACTGTAATAGGGCAATTAAGCAATGTCATTTACTCACTTAATATGAAATATATTGGCTGTTTGCTCATTTAGAAAACTGTTTTAACCACTGACATGATCTATGATTGATGCAGAATACATTAGGAGTTAAACAAAACAGATTAAGTCATCATTTATTACTTGAATGACTAATAATAATACAAAATACTGACTTCAGTCTGTGTCTCAACAAAATCCGACCCATATTGAAGCTACCAAATGGCTAATATTTAATAATATCAGTTTGTATAGAATGTATTTTGTATATTTTAAATTACAAATTATACCAATATTTTGTATGTCATTTTGATATATTTGATCAACAAGTATTTGTCATTTGTAACCAGACCCTATTTGATGTATTTGTGCCCATCTCTGACTGGCATTTAATACATTTAATCAGTAAAATTCTGAACTGTGATTAATCAAGAACTTAATAACCTTAACACCACTAGACTGCATACTATGGGTCGATCAGTTATTGGCCTGGCTGACTATTGGATCCAAATTTGCAACTCTGATGCAGCATGCAATCTGCCATGTTACTAACTAAAGTTATCAAAAAAATGTAGTTGAATAAAAGCACAATATTTTCCTCTAGAATATAGTATAAAGTAGCAGGAAATGTGAGTACTCAAGTAAAGTACAAGTACCTTAAAATTGCTCTTAGGTACTTGAATAAATGTACTTAGTTACTGTCAATAGTCAGCCACTAAGCAGCAGCAAACTTTTAAATTAAATAAAGTTACTAGAACAGTTTTCCTTTGCTCTTTATCATGCCTACTGATCACTTCCTGTCCATCCCCAGATTCCCTCCTGGCGTGGTGGGTGTGGCCCCCGGCGGGATTCCCGGACCTATGGAGGGGTTGGTGCCTGGGGGAGTGCCCATCGCCCACACCCTGCCCCCCGGTACCCATCCGTCACAGGCCACCTCCCCCAACCAACCCTCCAAACATGGCGACCCCATGAGAGAGCACATGACTGAGCCGTAGGACTGCTAAAGGGGGCTAAAACCGATGTAAACATTAAAAACCCAGCAAACCTACCAACTCAACCATCCAACTGTACGCTTGACTTCAGCCATCTGAAACTACCAGCAGACTGCCTGCCGGGCAGTGGTTTGAATGAAACCACTAAGCCCAAAGTGAGGACAGTGGATGTTAAAACACACCTGAGCTGCCACACTGAGATGGGACTGACCGTCAAACTCACGCGCCGAAGATCTGAAACCTTTCCTCCCCCATATCTATTTTTGTTCTTCATTGATTTCAGTGGTATTTTTTGTTTTTATCTTTTGAGTATATTTCAGGGAGATTCCTCCTGATTTCTGGGACACGTTGACATTATTACCACATGCAGGATGGAAATCAGACCCGACCTCCCTGGTTTGAAGGGACAGTGACTTCAAAAACAATCCGTCCGATTCTTCTCCTTCATTGTCAGTTTCACCCATTTCAGCGCAAACATGTCTTGTGTTATTTTTTTTTATTTTTTTTTCTTCTTTTTATCCTATATTCTGTGTTTCTGTTGCAAGTGAATATCTGTTTTTTCTGTTCTTCAGTGTGTGAAAATGAATGGATTTGTTGAGTCAGCTGATGACAAAAAGCAGCATCAGTAATCTGGACTCAATCTTTGCTCTTTTCTAATCGTCGTGGTCGGTGGCCACTGAATGTAGAGACAAGATGTGGGGCAGAAGGTGTGGCTTACACTTCCAGGAAGAATATTTTGGCTTATGAGGTAAAAAAAAAAAAAAAAAAAGACCCTCTTCGACCAAAAAATGGAAAGAAAAAGACAAAAAAGGACATTCACGGTTAGATATTGTACGTTGAGTGTGTCACCTCAATTAAATATTGCTGTTGTAAGTTTTCCAACTCTGCTGAACTGAGGTACCTACAATAATTGGCCCCAAATATTATCTGTTCGCATCCAAAGGACCTATAGTACATTGCAGCACCAGCCAGCGAGGTAGGAAAGAAACAGTAACTGACTCAGGAAAAAAAATATTCAAATATGTCCAAATCTGAACAGAAAAGAAGTCCGGATTATTGCTTTTCATGTCTCCACCTCTTTCTCCATTGTGGTATTTTTTTTTATATATCAAATGTATGTTTTTTGATGTTTAAGGTTTTCAGTCCTGTTAGATTTGTATTGCCTTGTTAAATGTTCTTATAATCATAGTCTTATGTGAACGACCCCACCCTCTCCTCCTCCTAGTATTTTTTTTTTTGTTTTTCTGCTCTAATGAAAGCCAGCTGTGGCTCTCGGAGGCATCAACGACGTGCCCTCTGCGAACCGCAGCAAGCCATCCCTTTTAGCCCCACGACGTTAGCAAGAGACGGCTGCTAGCAGATTGTTTGGTTTTTAGTGTGAGTATTTGTATTTGTTTCTTGTACAAGGTGAACATATAGCATACAGTGCAGCTGGAAACAATAAATAAAACTTACTGTTCTGATTGATGATTGGCTCTGTGGAACATTTTGTGGGATATTGGTTTTCCTGGGCACTTTGTATTAAAAAGATACTGAAAAAATCCTCTAAACCAGGGAGTTTATAAAGTCCATCGATGTCAGAAACAAACATTAAAGAGTCAATATGAATGGATTTCATCACTCCTTTTTTCTAATGTCAAACTTTTGAAAATACAGTTCAACACAACGCTTCATAACAGGAAGTGTATGATGTGATTTGTATTCTAGGCTACCCTGACTTTTAGCCTATAGTTGTTTACATTTTGGCTACTCTGCATCATTAAAGGTAGGCCAAATTAACTTTTAGCAGTCCCTCTTTGCGATGTACTCATCGATGTATGGACAACTACCACTGGATGACTTTGATAAGGAAGAAAACTTTTAAACGTGCCGGAATTTTGTTATTTTGGTTCGCTCTCATTGACTCGTTTTCAGTGTGGAAAGCTCTAAAAACTCACCAGATGATGGAAAGACAAAGTTAATGACTAGCTGGTAAACAAAGTGGAAGATTTAGCAGCTGAAAACATTGGAGACCAAACCAAACAGCCGAAAGCAGAGTAAAAATGTAACTTTTATTACTAACGTGAAGTTAGTTTTAGGTTGGTTTCAATAGCTTCAGGGTCATTTGACCCATTGACTCAGAATCAATGCCAAAATGTCTTCCTATACTGGTTGAATAAGACACATGTGGAAGTTTTGTTTTTCATGAATATTTGAAAGAAGATTCTGCAGATTTTATGAAAATATCGGCATTTTCTTTTCAATAGCTTCCAGGTAATTTTAACCCATTGACTCAAAATGAATGCAAAAATGCCTTCCTCTAGTGGTTGAATGAGACACACCACTTTGTATTCGATTTATGTGGAAGTTTTGTTTTTCGTGAATATTTCAAAGAAAAATCTGCAATTTTTATGAAAACCTCTGCATTTTATTTTTTATAGCTTCCAGGTCATTTCACCCTGTGGCTGTGTTCCAATTCAGGGTCTGCATCCTTCGAAGGACGCAGCCTTTGCGGCCCTCGAAGGCGAGTTCTTCAGAGAGACCTTCAAAGGCCTCGTCCACCGTTGTTAAATGGGACGTCTAGCCTTTGGAGCATTTCCTGGTTGTGTCACCAGATGTTCCCGCCCCTTACCCTTACGTCACGATTTCTGCTGCCCAGGCCCACGAAAGTGATGATCAATACCACTTGATGTTGCCATTTTCCTTCTTTCTTTCTTCTGTTTTGGGCATGCAAGGGATCTTGGGCTATGGGAGGCCGTGAAGGATAGCAGCGGTGCGTCCTCCAAAAAGAGGGAAAAGAAGGCTGCATTTGTGGGGTGCATTTGAAGGAGCCTTTGAATTGGGACAGCCTTTGCGCGGCGTTGTGACATAATTTGCCTTCAAATGCGCCCTTCGAAGGATGCAGACCCTGAATTGGAACACAGCCATTGACTCAAATTCAGTGCAGAAATGTCTTCCTACACTGGTTGAATGAGATACACCACTTTGTATTCGATTTATGTGAAGTTTTGTTTTTCATGTTTTGTTTTTTTTTGGCCTCAACTATTGGCTGAATTAACTATTAGCAGTTTCTCTTTGCAATGTACTCATACATGTACGGACAACTACCACTGGATGACTTTGATAAGAAAGAAAACTTAAAAGGGTGCAGATTCTGAAGCAAGTTCTGCAGTTGTAAGGTGCGTCCTTTACCTACTACTTCTAAGCTGACTTTATACATTTATTCGAACAAACATAATTTTGGCATCCTTAAAAGTATGCCGAATTGTTTATCAGTTGTTTCTGTTTGCAGTGTACCCACGGATGTACGGATGAATATCACAAAATTATTTTTATACCAAAGACAACTTAAAAACATACAGATTCTCAGGCAAGTTCTGCAGCGATAAGAATCGTCCTTTTGTGATTTCCAAGTGGATTTAAGGACCCTTGTCCGCTATGGTTAACAGAGATAATGATATCCTACTGGTAGAATGAGACAGACCTGTTTTATTAGATTTTAGTGAAATTTGTATTTTTCATGAATATTGTAAAGAAAAGTCACAATTTTTCATGAAATCATTGGCCGATTTCTTCAATAGCTTCCAGGTCGTTTGACCGATTGACTCGAAATCGATCACAGATGTCATCCTATACTGGCTGAATGAGACACAGCAGTTTTTATTGGATTTTAGTGGACTTAGTATTTTTCATGAATATTTTCAAGAAGTCGCCATTTTTCATGAAAACATGGGCCGATTTTTTCAAAAGCTTCCAGGTCGTTTGACCGATTGACTCAAAATCGATCACAGATGTCTTCCTATACTGGCTGAATGAGACACAGCAGTTTTTATTCGATTTTAATGACATTTGTATTTTTCATGAATATTTTAAAGTTTCAATTTTTCATGAAAACATCGGCCGATTTCTGCAATAGCTGTAACCATTCAGCAACAACTACTTAACACTATGTATGTTGGTAATTTTTTGCAGTGTCTCTTGGATGTTCAGGACAAATTTAAACACAATCCAGTGCAAAATGAGCAATTGGTTAAGTTCAGAATACCCATACAGCAAAGGGCCTCAGGTCGGACTTGAACCAGGGGCCGCTGCAGCAAGGACAAAACTTCTGTATGTGGGACACCCACCCTACCAACTGAGCTAAAGGGCTTCTATTTTTTTATATTTTCAAGGAGAATCAACATTTTTAGTGAATGCACCAACCGATTTCTTCAATAGCTTCCAGGTCGTTTGACCGATTGACTTGAAATTGATAACAAATGTTGTCCTTTATTGATGGAATGAGACACTTGTTTTTATGCGATTTTAGTGAAATTTGTGTTTTTCATGAATATTTTCAAGAGGTCACCATTTTTCATGAAAACATGGGCCGATTTTTTCAATAGCTTCCAGGTTGTTTGAGCGATTGACTCGAAATTGATCACAAATGTTGTCCTATACTGGTGGAATGAGACACACCTGTTTTTATTAGATTTGAGTGAAATTTGTATTTTTCATGAATATTTTAAAGAAAATTTACAATTTTTCATGAAAACATCTGGTGAATTTTTCAATAGCTTCCAGGTTATTGGAACGATTTACTCGAAATCGATCAGATATGTCGTCCTATACTGGTAGAATGAGACACAGCAGTTACATATTGGATTTTAGTGGAATTTGTATTTTTCATGAATATTTTAAAGAAATACATATTCCACTAAAATCCAATAAAAACTGCTGTCTCTCATTCCACCAGCATAGACATGTGTGGGCCATTTCGAGTTTTAATCAGTCAACCCCCTGACCAAAACCCTAACCGCAACACATTTAGCCAGTCTCATGAAACATTGTCCCTTTTCACTAAAATATTCACCAAAAATAGAAATTCCACCCAAATCCAATGGGGACTGCTGTGTCTCGTTCAGCCAGTATAGGACCACGTTTGGGAGAAAATTTGTGTCAATCGGTCCAAACACCTGGAAGCTATTGAAAAAATGGGCCGACATTTTCATGAAAAAGGCAACTTTTTTCATTAAAATATTCACCAAAAATACAAATTTCACTAAAATTCAATAAAAACTGTTGGGCTTTCTTTCGGCAGTATGGACAACATTTGTGTTCAATTTCGAGTCAATTGGTCAAAAGACGACCGTAACCCTAACCCTAGCCCCATAACCCTAACCCTAGCCCCGTAACCCTAACCCTAACCCTAACCCTAGCCCCAGCCTTAAGCCAGCCTCATGAAACATTGTCCCTCTCACTAAAATATTCACCAAAAATACAAATTTTACCCGAATCCAATGGGGACTGCTGTGTCTCGTTCAGCCAGTATAGGGCCACATCTGGGAGAAATTTCAAGTCAATCGGTCCAAAGACCTGGAAGCTATTGAAAAAATGGGCCGAGGTTTTCATGAAAAAGGCAACTTTTTTCATTAAAATATTCACCAAAAATACAAATTTTACCCGAATCCAATGGGGACTGCTGTGTCTCGTTCAGCCAGTATAGGGCCACATCTGGGAGAAATTTCGAGTCAATCGGTCAAAAGACCTGGAAGCTATTGTAAAAATGGGCCGACATTTTCATGAAAAAGGCGACTTTTTTCATTAAAATATTCACCAAAAATACAAATTCCACCCGAATCCAATGGGGACTGCTGTGTCTCGTTCAGCCAGTAGAGGACCACATCTGGGAGAAATTTCGAGTCAATCGATCCAAAGACCTGGAAGCTATTGAAAAAATGGGCAGACGTTTTCATGAAAAAGGCAACTTTTTTCATTAAAATATTCACCAAAAATACAAATTTCACTAAAATTTAATAAAAACTGCTGGACTTTCTTTCGGCAGTATGGACAACATTTGTGTTCAATTTCGAGTCAATCGGTCAAAAGACGACCGTAACCCTAACCCTAGCCCCATAACCCTAACCCTAGCCCCGTAACCCTAACCCTAACCCTAACCCTAGCCCCAGCCTTAAGCCAGCCTCATGAAACATTGTCCCTCTCACTAAAATATTCACCAAAAATACAAATTTTACCCGAATCCAATGGGGACTGCTGTGTCTCGTTCAGCCAGTATAGGGCCACATCTGGGAGAAATTTCGAGTCAATCGGTCCAAAGACCTGGAAGCTATTGAAAAAATGGGCCAACGTTTTTATGAAAAAGGCGACTTTTTTCATTAAAATATTCACCAAAAATACAAATTCCACCCGAATCCAATGGGGACTGCTGTGTCTCGTTCAGCCAGTATAGGGCCACATCTGGGAGAAATTTCGAGTCAATCGGTCCAAAGACCTGGAAGCTATTGTAAAAATGGGCCGACGTTTTCATGAAAAAGGCGACTTTTTTCATTAAAATATTCACCAAAAATACAAATTCCACCCGAATCCAATGGGGACTGCTGTGTCTCGTTCAGCCAGTAGAGGACCACATCTGGGAGAAATTTCGAGTCAACCGATCCAAAGACCTGGAAGCTATTGAAAAAATGGGCCGACGTTTTCATGAAAAAGGCAACTTTTTTCATTAAAATATTCACCAAAAATACAAATTTCACTAAAATTCAATAAAAACTGCTGGGCTTTCTTTCGGCACTATGGACAACATTTGTGTTCAATTTTGAGTCAATCGGTCAAAAGACGACCGTAACCCTAACCCTAGCCCCATAACCCTAACCCTAGCCCCGTAACCCTAACCCTAACCCTAACCCTAGCCCCAGCCTTAAGCCAGCCTCATGAAACATTGTCCCTCTCACTAAAATATTCACCAAAAATACAAATTTTACCCGAATCCAATGGGGACTGCTGTGTCTCGTTCAGCCAGTATAGGGCCACATCTGGGAGAAATTTCAAGTCAATCGGACCAAAGACCTGGAAGCTATTGAAAAAATGGGCCGAGGTTTTCATGAAAAAGGTGACTTTTTTCATTAAAATATTCACCAAAAATACAAATTTTACCCGAATCCAATGGGGACTGCTGTGTCTCGTTCAGCCAGTATAGGGCCACATCTGGGAGAAATTTCGAGTCAATCGGTCCAAAGACCTGGAAGCTATTGAAAAAATGGGCCGACGTTTTCATGAAAAAGGCGACTTTTTTCATTAAAATATTCACCAAAAATACAAATTCCACCCGAATCCAATGGGGACTGCTGTGTCTCGTTCAGCCTGTAGAGGACCACATCTGGGAGAAATTTCGAGTCAATCGATCCAAAGACCTGGAAGCTATTGAAAAAATCGGCCGACGTTTTCATGAAAAAGGCCATTTTTTTCATTAAAATATTCACCAAAAATACAAATTCCACCAGAATCCAACCAAAACCGGCGAGCCTCATTCCACCAGTGAGGAGGACATGCGTGTGCAATTTCGAGTCAATCGGTCAAAAGACGACCGTAACCCTAACCCTAGCCCCATAACCCTAACCCTAGCCCCAAAGCCCTAACCCTAACCCTAACCCTAGCCTCAGCCTTAAGCCAGCCTCATGAAACATTGTCCCTCTCACTAAAATATTCGCCAAAAATACAAATTTCACCCGAATCCAATGGGGACTGCTGTGTCTCGTTCAGCCAGTATAGGACCACGTCTGGGAGAAATTTCGAGTCAATCGGTCCAAAGACCTGGAAGCTATTGAAAAAATCGGCCGACGTTTTCATGAAAAAGGCCATTTTTTCGTTAAAATATTCGCCAAAAATACAAATTTCACCCGAATCCAATGGGGACTGCTGTGTCTCGTTCAGCCAGTATAGGACCACGTCTGGGAGAAATTTCGAGTCAATCGGTCCAAAGACCTGGAAGCTATTGAAAAAATCGGCCGACGTTTTCATGAAAAAGGCCATATTTTCGTTAAAATATTCGCCAAAAATACAAATTTCACCCGATTCCAATGGGGACTGCTGTGTCTCGTTCAGCCAGTATAGGACCACGTCTGGGAGAAATTTCGAGTCAATCGGTCCAAAGACCTGGAAGCTATTGAAAAAATGGGCCGACGTTTTCATGAAAAAGGCGACTTTTTTCATTAAAATATTCACCAAAAATACAAATTTTACCCGAATCCAATGGGGACTGCTGTGTCTCGTTCAGCCAGTATAGGGCCACATCTGGGAGAAATTTCGAGTCAATCGGTCAAAAGACCTGGAAGCTATTGTAAAAATGGGCCGACGTTTTCATGAAAAAGGCGACTTTTTTCATTAAAATATTCACCAAAAATACAAATTCCACCCGAATCCAATGGGGACTGCTGTGTCTCGTTCAGCCAGTAGAGGACCACATCTGGGAGAAATTTCGAGTCAATCGATCCAAAGACCTGGAAGCTATTGAAAAAATGGGCCGACGTTTTCATGAAAAAGGCAACTTTTTTCATTAAAATATTCACCAAAAATACAAATTTCACTAAAATTTAATAAAAACTGCTGGGCTTTCTTTCGGCAGTATGGACAACATTTGTGTTCAATTTCGAGTCAATCGGTCAAAAGACGACCGTAACCCTAACCCTAGCCCCATAACCCTAACCCTAGCCCCGTAACCCTAACCCTAACCCTAACCCTAGCCCCAGCCTTAAGCCAGCCTCATGAAACATTGTCCCTCTCACTAAAATATTCACCAAAAATACAAATTTTACCCGAATCCAATGGGGACTGCTGTGTCTCGTTCAGCCAGTATAGGGCCACATCTGGGAGAAATTTCAAGTCAATCGGACCAAAGACCTGGAAGCTATTGAAAAAATGGGCCGAGGTTTTCATGAAAAAGGTGACTTTTTTCATTAAAATATTCACCAAAAATACAAATTTTACCCGAATCCAATGGGGACTGCTGTGTCTCGTTCAGGCAGTATAGGGCCACATCTGGGAGAAATTTCGAGTCAATCGGTCCAAAGACCTGGAAGCTATTGTAAAAATGGGCCGACGTTTTCATGAAAAAGGCAACTTTTTTCATTAAAATATTCACCAAAAATACAAATTTCACTAAAATTTAATAAAAACTGCTGGGCTTTCTTTCGGCAGTATGGACAACATTTGTGTTCAATTTCGAGTCAATCGGTCAAAAGACGACCGTAACCCTAACCCTAGCCCCATAACCCTAACCCTAGCCCCGTAACCCTAACCCTAACCCTAACCCTAGCCCCAGCCTTAAGCCAGCCTCATGAAACATTGTCCCTCTCACTAAAATATTCACCAAAAATACAAATTTTACCCGAATCCAATGGGGACTGCTGTGTCTCGTTCAGCCAGTATAGGGCCACATCTGGGAGAAATTTCAAGTCAATCGGACCAAAGACCTGGAAGCTATTGAAAAAATGGGCCGAGGTTTTCATGAAAAAGGTGACTTTTTTCATTAAAATATTCACCAAAAATACAAATTTTACCCGAATCCAATGGGGACTGCTGTGTCTCGTTCAGCCAGTATAGGGCCACATCTGGGAGAAATTTCGAGTCAATCGGTCCAAAGACCTGGAAGCTATTGTAAAAATGGGCCGACGTTTTCATGAAAAAGGCAACTTTTTTCATTAAAATATTCACCAAAAATACAAATTCCACCCGAATCCAATGGGGACTGCTGTGTCTCGTTCAGCCTGTAGAGGACCACATCTGGGAGAAATTTCGAGTCAATCGATCCAAAGACCTGGAAGCTATTGAAAAAATCGGCCGACGTTTTCATGAAAAAGGCCATTTTTTTCATTAAAATATTCACCAAAAATACAAATTCCACCAGAATCCAACCAAAACCGGCGAGCCTCATTCCACCAGTGAGGAGGACATGCGTGTGCAATTTCGAGTCAATCGGTCAAAAGACGACCGTAACCCTAACCCTAGCCCCATAACCCTAACCCTAGCCCCAAAGCCCTAACCCTAACCCTAACCCTAGCCTCAGCCTTAAGCCAGCCTCATGAAACATTGTCCCTCTCACTAAAATATTCGCAAAAAATACAAATTTCACCCGAATCCAATGGGGACTGCTGTGTCTCATTCAGCCAGTATAGGACCACGTCTGGGAGAAATTTCGAGTCAATCGGTCCAAAGACCTGGAAGCTATTGAAAAAATCGGCCGACGTTTTCATGAAAAAGGCCATTTTTTTCTTTAAAATATTCACCAAAAATACAAATTCCACCGGAATCCAACCAAAACCGGCGAGCCTCATTCCACCAGTGAGGAGGACATGCGTGTGCAATTTCGAGTCAATCGGTCAAAAGACGACCGTAACCCTAACCCTAGCCCCATAACCCTAACCCTAGCCCCATAACCCTAACCCTAACCCTAACCCTAGCCTCAGCCTTAAGCCAGCCTCATGAAACATTGTCCCTCTCACTAAAATATTCGCCAAAAATACAAATTTCACCCGATTCCAATGGGGACTGCTGTGTCTCGTTCAGCCAGTATAGGACCACGTCTGGGAGAAATTTCGAGTCAATCGGTCCAAAGACCTGGAAGCTATTGAAAAAATCGGCCGACGTTTTCATGAAAAAGGCCATTTTTTTCTTTAAAATATTCACCAAAAATACAAATTCCACCGGAATCCAACCAAAACCGGCGAGCCTCATTCCACCAGTGAGGAGGACATGCGTGTGCAATTTCGAGTCAATCGGTCAAAAGACGACCGTAACCCTAACCCTAGCCCCATAACCCTAACCCTAACCCTAGCCTCAGCCTTAAGCCAGCCTCATGAAACATTGTCCCTCTCACTAAAATATTCGCCAAAAATACAAATTTCACCCGATTCCAATGGGGACTGCTGTGTCTCGTTCAGCCAGTATAGGACCACGTCTGGGAGAAATTTCGAGTCAATCGGTCCAAAGACCTGGAAGCTATTGAAAAAATCGGCCGACGTTTTCATGAAAAAGGCCATTTTTTTCTTTAAAATATTCACCAAAAATACAAATTCCACCGGAATCCAACCAAAACCGGCGAGCCTCATTCCACCAGTGAGGAGGACATGCGTGTGCAATTTCGAGTCAATCGGTCAAAAGACGACCGTAACCCTAACCCTAGCCCCATAACCCTAACCCTAGCCCCATAACCCTAACCCTAACCCTAACCCTAGCCTCAGCCTTAAGCCAGCCTCATGAAACATTGTCCCTCTCACTAAAATATTCGCCAAAAATACAAATTTCACCCGATTCCAATGGGGACAGCTGTGTCTCGTTCAGCCAGTATAGGACCACGTCTGGGAGAAATTTCGAGTCAATCGGTCCAAAGACCTGGAAGCTATTGAAAAAATCGGCCGACGTTTTCATGAAAAAGGCCATTTTTTTCTTTAAAATATTCACCAAAAATACAAATTCCACCGGAATCCAACCAAAACCGGCGAGCCTCATTCCACCAGTGAGGAGGACATGCGTGTGCAATTTCGAGTCAATCGGTCAAAAGACGACCGTAACCCTAACCCTAGCCCCATAACCCTAACCCTAGCCCCATAACCCTAACCCTAACCCTAACCCTAGCCTCAGCCTTAAGCCAGCCTCATGAAACATTGTCCCTCTCACTAAAATATTCGCCAAAAATACAAATTTCACCCGATTCCAATGGGGACTGCTGTGTCTCGTTCAGCCAGTATAGGACCACGTCTGGGAGAAATTTCGAGTCAATCGGTCCAAAGACCTGGAAGCTATTGAAAAAATCGGCCGACGTTTTCATGAAAAAGGCCATTTTTTTCTTTAAAATATTCACCAAAAATACAAATTCCACCGGAATCCAACCAAAACCGGCGAGCCTCATTCCACCAGTGAGGAGGACATGCGTGTGCAATTTCGAGTCAATCGGTCAAAAGACGACCGTAACCCTAACCCTAGCCCCATAACCCTAACCCTAGCCCCATAACCCTAACCCTAACCCTAACCCTAGCCTCAGCCTTAAGCCAGCCTCATGAAACATTGTCCCTCTCACTAAAATATTCGCCAAAAATACAAATTTCACCCGATTCCAATGGGGACTGCTGTGTCTCGTTCAGCCAGTATAGGACCACGTCTGGGAGAAATTTCGAGTCAATCGGTCCAAAGACCTGGAAGCTATTGAAAAAATCGGCCGACGTTTTCATGAAAAAGGCCATTTTTTTCTTTAAAATATTCACCAAAAATACAAATTCCACCGGAATCCAACCAAAACCGGCGAGCCTCATTCCACCAGTGAGGAGGACATGCGTGTGCAATTTCGAGTCAATCGGTCAAAAGACGACCGTAACCCTAACCCTAGCCCCATAACCCTAACCCTAGCCCCATAACCCTAACCCTAACCCTAACCCTAGCCTCAGCCTTAAGCCAGCCTCATGAAACATTGTCCCTCTCACTAAAATATTCGCCAAAAATACAAATTTCACCCGATTCCAATGGGGACTGCTGTGTCTCGTTCAGCCAGTATAGGACCACGTCTGGGAGAAATTTCGAGTCAATCGGTCCAAAGACCTGGAAGCTATTGAAAAAATCGGCCGACGTTTTCATGAAAAAGGCCATTTTTTTCTTTAAAATATTCACCAAAAATACAAATTCCACCGGAATCCAACCAAAACCGGCGAGCCTCATTCCACCAGTGAGGAGGACATGCGTGTGCAATTTCGAGTCAATCGGTCAAAAGACGACCGTAACCCTAACCCTAGCCCCATAACCCTAACCCTAGCCCCATAACCCTAACCCTAACCCTAACCCTAGCCTCAGCCTTAAGCCAGCCTCATGAAACATTGTCCCTCTCACTAAAATATTCGCCAAAAATACAAATTTCACCCGATTCCAATGGGGACTGCTGTGTCTCGTTCAGCCAGTATAGGACCACGTCTGGGAGAAATTTCGAGTCAATCGGTCCAAAGACCTGGAAGCTATTGAAAAAATCGGCCGACGTTTTCATGAAAAAGGCCATTTTTTTCTTTAAAATATTCACCAAAAATACAAATTCCACCGGAATCCAACCAAAACCGGCGAGCCTCATTCCACCAGTGAGGAGGACATGCGTGTGCAATTTCGAGTCAATCGGTCAAAAGACGACCGTAACCCTAACCCTAGCCCCATAACCCTAACCCTAGCCCCATAACCCTAACCCTAACCCTAACCCTAGCCTCAGCCTTAAGCCAGCCTCATGAAACATTGTCCCTCTCACTAAAATATTCGCCAAAAATACAAATTTCACCCGATTCCAATGGGGACTGCTGTGTCTCGTTCAGCCAGTATAGGACCACGTCTGGGAGAAATTTCGAGTCAATCGGTCCAAAGACCTGGAAGCTATTGAAAAAATCGGCCGACGTTTTCATGAAAAAGGCCATTTTTTTCTTTAAAATATTCACCAAAAATACAAATTCCACCGGAATCCAACCAAAACCGGCGAGCCTCATTCCACCAGTGAGGAGGACATGCGTGTGCAATTTCGAGTCAATCGGTCAAAAGACGACCGTAACCCTAACCCTAGCCCCATAACCCTAACCCTAGCCCCATAACCCTAACCCTAACCCTAACCCTAGCCTCAGCCTTAAGCCAGCCTCATGAAACATTGTCCCTCTCACTAAAATATTCGCCAAAAATACAAATTTCACCCGATTCCAATGGGGACTGCTGTGTCTCGTTCAGCCAGTATAGGACCACGTCTGGGAGAAATTTCGAGTCAATCGGTCCAAAGACCTGGAAGCTATTGAAAAAATCGGCCGACGTTTTCATGAAAAAGGCCATTTTTTTCTTTAAAATATTCACCAAAAATACAAATTCCACCGGAATCCAACCAAAACCGGCGAGCCTCATTCCACCAGTGAGGAGGACATGCGTGTGCAATTTCGAGTCAATCGGTCAAAAGACGACCGTAACCCTAACCCTAGCCCCATAACCCTAACCCTAGCCCCATAACCCTAACCCTAACCCTAACCCTAGCCTCAGCCTTAAGCCAGCCTCATGAAACATTGTCCCTCTCACTAAAATATTCGCCAAAAATACAAATTTCACCCGATTCCAATGGGGACTGCTGTGTCTCGTTCAGCCAGTATAGGACCACGTCTGGGAGAAATTTCGAGTCAATCGGTCCAAAGACCTGGAAGCTATTGAAAAAATCGGCCGACGTTTTCATGAAAAAGGCCATTTTTTTCTTTAAAATATTCACCAAAAATACAAATTCCACCGGAATCCAACCAAAACCGGCGAGCCTCATTCCACCAGTGAGGAGGACATGCGTGTGCAATTTCGAGTCAATCGGTCAAAAGACGACCGTAACCCTAACCCTAGCCCCATAACCCTAACCCTAGCCCCATAACCCTAACCCTAACCCTAACCCTAGCCTCAGCCTTAAGCCAGCCTCATGAAACATTGTCCCTCTCACTAAAATATTCGCCAAAAATACAAATTTCACCCGATTCCAATGGGGACTGCTGTGTCTCGTTCAGCCAGTATAGGACCACGTCTGGGAGAAATTTCGAGTCAATCGGTCCAAAGACCTGGAAGCTATTGAAAAAATCGGCCGACGTTTTCATGAAAAAGGCCATTTTTTTCTTTAAAATATTCACCAAAAATACAAATTCCACCGGAATCCAACCAAAACCGGCGAGCCTCATTCCACCAGTGAGGAGGACATGCGTGTGCAATTTCGAGTCAATCGGTCAAAAGACGACCGTAACCCTAACCCTAGCCCCATAACCCTAACCCTAGCCCCATAACCCTAACCCTAACCCTAACCCTAGCCTCAGCCTTAAGCCAGCCTCATGAAACATTGTCCCTCTCACTAAAATATTCGCCAAAAATACAAATTTCACCCGATTCCAATGGGGACTGCTGTGTCTCGTTCAGCCAGTATAGGACCACGTCTGGGAGAAATTTCGAGTCAATCGGTCCAAAGACCTGGAAGCTATTGAAAAAATCGGCCGACGTTTTCATGAAAAAGGCCATTTTTTTCTTTAAAATATTCACCAAAAATACAAATTCCACCGGAATCCAACCAAAACCGGCGAGCCTCATTCCACCAGTGAGGAGGACATGCGTGTGCAATTTCGAGTCAATCGGTCAAAAGACGACCGTAACCCTAACCCTAGCCCCATAACCCTAACCCTAGCCCCATAACCCTAACCCTAACCCTAACCCTAGCCTCAGCCTTAAGCCAGCCTCATGAAACATTGTCCCTCTCACTAAAATATTCGCCAAAAATACAAATTTCACCCGATTCCAATGGGGACTGCTGTGTCTCGTTCAGCCAGTATAGGACCACGTCTGGGAGAAATTTCGAGTCAATCGGTCCAAAGACCTGGAAGCTATTGAAAAAATCGGCCGACGTTTTCATGAAAAAGGCCATTTTTTTCTTTAAAATATTCACCAAAAATACAAATTCCACCGGAATCCAACCAAAACCGGCGAGCCTCATTCCACCAGTGAGGAGGACATGCGTGTGCAATTTCGAGTCAATCGGTCAAAAGACGACCGTAACCCTAACCCTAGCCCCATAACCCTAACCCTAGCCCCATAACCCTAACCCTAACCCTAACCCTAGCCTCAGCCTTAAGCCAGCCTCATGAAACATTGTCCCTCTCACTAAAATATTCGCCAAAAATACAAATTTCACCCGATTCCAATGGGGACTGCTGTGTCTCGTTCAGCCAGTATAGGACCACGTCTGGGAGAAATTTCGAGTCAATCGGTCCAAAGACCTGGAAGCTATTGAAAAAATCGGCCGACGTTTTCATGAAAAAGGCCATTTTTTTCTTTAAAATATTCACCAAAAATACAAATTCCACCGGAATCCAACCAAAACCGGCGAGCCTCATTCCACCAGTGAGGAGGACATGCGTGTGCAATTTCGAGTCAATCGGTCAAAAGACGACCGTAACCCTAACCCTAGCCCCATAACCCTAACCCTAGCCCCATAACCCTAACCCTAACCCTAACCCTAGCCTCAGCCTTAAGCCAGCCTCATGAAACATTGTCCCTCTCACTAAAATATTCGCCAAAAATACAAATTTCACCCGATTCCAATGGGGACTGCTGTGTCTCGTTCAGCCAGTATAGGACCACGTCTGGGAGAAATTTCGAGTCAATCGGTCCAAAGACCTGGAAGCTATTGAAAAAATCGGCCGACGTTTTCATGAAAAAGGCCATTTTTTTCTTTAAAATATTCACCAAAAATACAAATTCCACCGGAATCCAACCAAAACCGGCGAGCCTCATTCCACCAGTGAGGAGGACATGCGTGTGCAATTTCGAGTCAATCGGTCAAAAGACGACCGTAACCCTAACCCTAGCCCCATAACCCTAACCCTAGCCCCATAACCCTAACCCTAACCCTAACCCTAGCCTCAGCCTTAAGCCAGCCTCATGAAACATTGTCCCTCTCACTAAAATATTCGCCAAAAATACAAATTTCACCCGATTCCAATGGGGACTGCTGTGTCTCGTTCAGCCAGTATAGGACCACGTCTGGGAGAAATTTCGAGTCAATCGGTCCAAAGACCTGGAAGCTATTGAAAAAATCGGCCGACGTTTTCATGAAAAAGGCCATTTTTTTCTTTAAAATATTCACCAAAAATACAAATTCCACCGGAATCCAACCAAAACCGGCGAGCCTCATTCCACCAGTGAGGAGGACATGCGTGTGCAATTTCGAGTCAATCGGTCAAAAGACGACCGTAACCCTAACCCTAGCCCCATAACCCTAACCCTAGCCCCATAACCCTAACCCTAACCCTAACCCTAGCCTCAGCCTTAAGCCAGCCTCATGAAACATTGTCCCTCTCACTAAAATATTCGCCAAAAATACAAATTTCACCCGATTCCAATGGGGACTGCTGTGTCTCGTTCAGCCAGTATAGGACCACGTCTGGGAGAAATTTCGAGTCAATCGGTCCAAAGACCTGGAAGCTATTGAAAAAATCGGCCGACGTTTTCATGAAAAAGGCCATTTTTTTCTTTAAAATATTCACCAAAAATACAAATTCCACCGGAATCCAACCAAAACCGGCGAGCCTCATTCCACCAGTGAGGAGGACATGCGTGTGCAATTTCGAGTCAATCGGTCAAAAGACGACCGTAACCCTAACCCTAGCCCCATAACCCTAACCCTAGCCCCATAACCCTAACCCTAACCCTAACCCTAGCCTCAGCCTTAAGCCAGCCTCATGAAACATTGTCCCTCTCACTAAAATATTCGCCAAAAATACAAATTTCACCCGATTCCAATGGGGACTGCTGTGTCTCGTTCAGCCAGTATAGGACCACGTCTGGGAGAAATTTCGAGTCAATCGGTCCAAAGACCTGGAAGCTATTGAAAAAATCGGCCGACGTTTTCATGAAAAAGGCCATTTTAGTCTTTAAAATATTCACCAAAAATACAAATTCCACCGGAATCCAACCAAAACCGGCGAGCCTCATTCCACCAGTGAGGAGGACATGCGTGTGCAATTTCGAGTCAATCGGTCAAAAGACGACCGTAACCCTAACCCTAGCCCCATAACCCTAACCCTAGCCCCATAACCCTAACCCTAACCCTAACCCTAGCCTCAGCCTTAAGCCAGCCTCATGAAACATTGTCCCTCTCACTAAAATATTCGCCAAAAATACAAATTTCACCCGATTCCAATGGGGACTGCTGTGTCTCGTTCAGCCAGTATAGGACCACGTCTGGGAGAAATTTCGAGTCAATCGGTCCAAAGACCTGGAAGCTATTGAAAAAATCGGCCGACGTTTTCATGAAAAAGGCCATTTTTTTCTTTAAAATATTCACCAAAAATACAAATTCCACCGGAATCCAACCAAAACCGGCGAGCCTCATTCCACCAGTGAGGAGGACATGCGTGTGCAATTTCGAGTCAATCGGTCAAAAGACGACCGTAACCCTAACCCTAGCCCCATAACCCTAACCCTAGCCCCATAACCCTAACCCTAACCCTAACCCTAGCCTCAGCCTTAAGCCAGCCTCATGAAACATTGTCCCTCTCACTAAAATATTCGCCAAAAATACAAATTTCACCCGATTCCAATGGGGACTGCTGTGTCTCGTTCAGCCAGTATAGGACCACGTCTGGGAGAAATTTCGAGTCAATCGGTCCAAAGACCTGGAAGCTATTGAAAAAATCGGCCGACGTTTTCATGAAAAAGGCCATTTTTTTCTTTAAAATATTCACCAAAAATACAAATTCCACCGGAATCCAACCAAAACCGGCGAGCCTCATTCCACCAGTGAGGAGGACATGCGTGTGCAATTTCGAGTCAATCGGTCAAAAGACGACCGTAACCCTAACCCTAGCCCCATAACCCTAACCCTAGCCCCATAACCCTAACCCTAACCCTAACCCTAGCCTCAGCCTTAAGCCAGCCTCATGAAACATTGTCCCTCTCACTAAAATATTCGCCAAAAATACAAATTTCACCCGATTCCAATGGGGACTGCTGTGTCTCGTTCAGCCAGTATAGGACCACGTCTGGGAGAAATTTCGAGTCAATCGGTCCAAAGACCTGGAAGCTATTGAAAAAATCGGCCGACGTTTTCATGAAAAAGGCCATTTTTTTCTTTAAAATATTCACCAAAAATACAAATTCCACCGGAATCCAACCAAAACCGGCGAGCCTCATTCCACCAGTGAGGAGGACATGCGTGTGCAATTTCGAGTCAATCGGTCAAAAGACGACCGTAACCCTAACCCTAGCCCCATAACCCTAACCCTAGCCCCATAACCCTAACCCTAACCCTAACCCTAGCCTCAGCCTTAAGCCAGCCTCATGAAACATTGTCCCTCTCACTAAAATATTCGCCAAAAATACAAATTTCACCCGATTCCAATGGGGACTGCTGTGTCTCGTTCAGCCAGTATAGGACCACGTCTGGGAGAAATTTCGAGTCAATCGGTCCAAAGACCTGGAAGCTATTGAAAAAATCGGCCGACGTTTTCATGAAAAAGGCCATTTTTTTCTTTAAAATATTCACCAAAAATACAAATTCCACCGGAATCCAACCAAAACCGGCGAGCCTCATTCCACCAGTGAGGAGGACATGCGTGTGCAATTTCGAGTCAATCGGTCAAAAGACGACCGTAACCCTAACCCTAGCCCCATAACCCTAACCCTAACCCTAATCCTAGCCTCAGCCTTAAGCCAGCCTCATGAAACATTGTCCCTCTCACTAAAATATTCGCCAAAAATACAAATTTCACCCGATTCCAATGGGGACTGCTGTGTCTCGTTCAGCCAGTATAGGACCACGTCTGGGAGAAATTTCGAGTCAATCGGTCCAAAGACCTGGAAGCTATTGAAAAAATCGGCCGACGTTTTCATGAAAAAGGCCATTTTTTTCTTTAAAATATTCACCAAAAATACAAATTCAACCAGAATCCAACCAAAACCGGCGAGCCTCATTCCACCAGTGAGGAGGACATGCGTGTGCAATTTCGAGTCAATCAGTCAAAAGACGACCGTAACCCTAACCCTAGCCCCAAAACCCTAACCCTAACCCTAACCCTAGCCTCAGCCTTAAGCCAGCCTCATGAAACATTGTCCCTCTCACTAAAATATTCGCCAAAAATACAAATTTCACCCGAATCCAATGGGGACTGCTGTGTCTCGTTCAGCCAGTATAGGACCACGTCTGGGAGAAATTTCGAGTCAATCGGTCCAAAGACCTGGAAGCTATTGAAAAAATCGGCCGACGTTTTCATGAAAAAGGCCATTTTTTCGTTAAAATATTCGCCAAAAATACAAATTTCACCCGAATCCAATGGGGACTGCTGTGTCTCGTTCAGCCAGTATAGGACCACGTCTGGGAGAAATTTCGAGTCAATCGGTCCAAAGACCTGGAAGCTATTGAAAAAATCGGCCGACGTTTTCATGAAAAAGGCCATATTTTCGTTAAAATATTCGCCAAAAATACAAATTTCACCCGATTCCAATGGGGACTGCTGTGTCTCGTTCAGCCAGTATAGGACCACGTCTGGGAGAAATTTCGAGTCAATCGGTCCAAAGACCTGGAAGCTATTGAAAAAATGGGCCGACGTTTTCATGAAAAAGGCGACTTTTTTCATTAAAATATTCACCAAAAATACAAATTTTACCCGAATCCAATGGGGACTGCTGTGTCTCGTTCAGCCAGTATAGGGCCACATCTGGGAGAAATTTCGAGTCAATCGGTCAAAAGACCTGGAAGCTATTGTAAAAATGGGCCGACGTTTTCATGAAAAAGGCGACTTTTTTCATTAAAATATTCACCAAAAATACAAATTCCACCCGAATCCAATGGGGACTGCTGTGTCTCGTTCAGCCAGTAGAGGACCACATCTGGGAGAAATTTCGAGTCAATCGATCCAAAGACCTGGAAGCTATTGAAAAAATGGGCCGACGTTTTCATGAAAAAGGCAACTTTTTTCATTAAAATATTCACCAAAAATACAAATTTCACTAAAATTTAATAAAAACTGCTGGGCTTTCTTTCGGCAGTATGGACAACATTTGTGTTCAATTTCGAGTCAATCGGTCAAAAGACGACCGTAACCCTAACCCTAGCCCCATAACCCTAACCCTAGCCCCGTAACCCTAACCCTAACCCTAGCCCCAGCCTTAAGCCAGCCTCATGAAACATTGTCCCTCTCACTAAAATATTCACCAAAAATACAAATTTTACCCGAATCCAATGGGGACTGCTGTGTCTCGTTCAGCCAGTATAGGGCCACATCTGGGAGAAATTTCAAGTCAATCGGACCAAAGACCTGGAAGCTATTGAAAAAATGGGCCGAGGTTTTCATGAAAAAGGTGACTTTTTTCATTAAAATATTCACCAAAAATACAAATTTTACCCGAATCCAATGGGGACTGCTGTGTCTCGTTCAGGCAGTATAGGGCCACATCTGGGAGAAATTTCGAGTCAATCGGTCCAAAGACCTGGAAGCTATTGTAAAAATGGGCCGACGTTTTCATGAAAAAGGCAACTTTTTTCATTAAAATATTCACCAAAAATACAAATTTCACTAAAGTTTAATAAAAACTGCTGGGCTTTCTTTCGGCAGTATGGACAACATTTGTGTTCAATTTCGAGTCAATCGGTCAAAAGACGACCGTAACCCTAACCCTAGCCCCATAACCCTAACCCTAGCCCCGTAACCCTAACCCTAACCCTAGCCCCAGCCTTAAGCCAGCCTCATGAAACATTGTCCCTCTCACTAAAATATTCACCAAAAATACAAATTTTACCCGAATCCAATGGGGACTGCTGTGTCTCGTTCAGCCAGTATAGGGCCACATCTGGGAGAAATTTCAAGTCAATCGGACCAAAGACCTGGAAGCTATTGAAAAAATGGGCCGAGGTTTTCATGAAAAAGGTGACTTTTTTCATTAAAATATTCACCAAAAATACAAATTTTACCCGAATCCAATGGGGACTGCTGTGTCTCGTTCAGCCAGTATAGGGCCACATCTGGGAGAAATTTCGAGTCAATCGGTCCAAAGACCTGGAAGCTATTGTAAAAATGGGCCGACGTTTTCATGAAAAAGGCGACTTTTTTCATTAAAATATTCACCAAAAATACAAATTCCACCCGAATCCAATGGGGACTGCTGTGTCTCGTTCAGCCTGTAGAGGACCACATCTGGGAGAAATTTCGAGTCAATCGATCCAAAGACCTGGAAGCTATTGAAAAAATGGGCCGACGTTTTCATGAAAAAGGCCATTTTTTTCATTAAAATATTCACCAAAAATACAAATTCCACCAGAATCCAACCAAAACCGGCGAGCCTCATTCCACCAGTTAGGAGGACATGCGTGTGCAATTTCGAGTCAATCGGTCAAAAGACGACCGTAACCCTAACCCTAGCCCCATAACCCTAACCCTAGCCCCAAAGCCCTAACCCTAACCCTAACCCTAGCCTCAGCCTTAAGCCAGCCTCATGAAACATTGTCCCTCTCACTAAAATATTCGCCAAAAATACAAATTTCACCCGAATCCAATGGGGACTGCTGTGTCTCGTTCAGCCAGTATAGGACCACGTCTGGGAGAAATTTCGAGTCAATCGGTCCAAATACCTGGAAGCTAATGAAAAAAATCGGCCGACGTTTTCATGAAAAAGGCCATTTTTTCTTTAAAATATTTGCCAAAAATACAAATTTCACCCGAATCCAATGGGGACTGCTGTGTCTCGTTCAGCCAGTATAGGACCACGTCTGGGAGAAATTTCGAGTCAATTGGTCCAAAGACCTGGAAGCTATTGAAAAAATCGTCCGACGTTTTCATGAAAAAGGCCATTTTTTCGTTAAAATATTCGCCAAAAATACAAATTTCACCCGATTCCAATGGGGACTGCTGTGTCTCGTTCAGCCAGTATAGGACCACGTCTGGGAGAAATTTCGAGTCAATCGGTCCAAAGACCTGGAAGCTATTGAAAAAATGGGCCGACGTTTTCATGAAAAAGGCAACTTTTTTCATTAAAATATTCACCAAAAATACAAATTTCACTAAAATTTAATAAAAACTGCTGGGCTTTCTTTCGGCAGTATGGACAACATTTGTGTTCAATTTCGAGTCAATCGGTCAAAAGACGACCGTAACCCTAACCCTAGCCCCATAACCCTAACCCTAGCCCCGTAACCCTAACCCTAACCCTAGCCCCAGCCTTAAGCCAGCCTCATGAAACATTGTCCCTCTCACTAAAATATTCACCAAAAATACAAATTTTACCCGAATCCAATGGGGACTGCTGTGTCTCGTTCAGCCAGTATAGGGCCACATCTGGGAGAAATTTCAAGTCAATCGGACCAAAGACCTGGAAGCTATTGAAAAAATGGGCCGAGGTTTTCATGAAAAAGGTGACTTTTTTCATTAAAATATTCACCAAAAATACAAATTTTACCCGAATCCAATGGGGACTGCTGTGTCTCGTTCAGCCAGTATAGGGCCACATCTGGGAGAAATTTCGAGTCAATCGGTCCAAAGACCTGGAAGCTATTGAAAAAATGGGCCGACGTTTTCATGAAAAAGGCGACTTTTTTCATTAAAATATTCACCAAAAATACAAATTCCACCCGAATCCAATGGGGACTGCTGTGTCTCGTTCAGCCTGTAGAGGACCACATCTGGGAGAAATTTCGAGTCAATCGATCCAAAGACCTGGAAGCTATTGAAAAAATCGGCCGACGTTTTCATGAAAAAGGCCATTTTTTTCATTAAAATATTCACCAAAAATACAAATTCCACCAGAATCCAACCAAAACCGGCGAGCCTCATTCCACCAGTGAGGAGGACATGCGTGTGCAATTTCGAGTCAATCGGTCAAAAGACGACCGTAACCCTAACCCTAGCCCCATAACCCTAACCCTAGCCCCAAAGCCCTAACCCTAACCCTAACCCTAGCCTCAGCCTTAAGCCAGCCTCATGAAACATTGTCCCTCTCACTAAAATATTCGCCAAAAATACAAATTTCACCCGAATCCAATGGGGACTGCTGTGTCTCGTTCAGCCAGTATAGGACCACGTCTGGGAGAAATTTCGAGTCAATCGGTCCAAATACCTGGAAGCTAATGAAAAAAATCGGCCGACGTTTTCATGAAAAAGGCCATTTTTTCTTTAAAATATTTGCCAAAAATACAAATTTCACCCGAATCCAATGGGGACTGCTGTGTCTCGTTCAGCCAGTATAGGACCACGTCTGGGAGAAATTTCGAGTCAATCGGTCCAAAGACCTGGAAGCTATTGAAAAAATCGTCCGACGTTTTCATGAAAAAGGCCATTTTTTCGTTAAAATATTCGCCAAAAATACAAATTTCACCCGATTCCAATGGGGACTGCTGTGTCTCGTTCAGCCAGTATAGGACCACGTCTGGGAGAAATTTCGAGTCAATCGGTCCAAAGACCTGGAAGCTATTGAAAAAATCGGCCGACGTTTTCATGAAAAAGGCCATTTTTTTCTTTAAAATATTCACCAAAAATACAAATTCAACCAGAATCCAACCAAAACCGGCGAGCCTCATTCCACCAGTGAGGAGGACATGCGTGTGCAATTTCGAGTCAATCAGTCAAAAGACGACCGTAACCCTAACCCTAGCCCCATAACCCTAACCCTAACCCTAACCCTAGCCTCAGCCTTAAGCCAGCCTCATGAAACATTGTCCCTCTCACTAAAATATTCGCAAAAAATACAAATTTCACCCGAATCCAATGGGGACTGCTGTGTCTCATTCAGCCAGTATAGGACCACGTCTGGGAGAAATTTCGAGTCAATCGGTCCAAAGACCTGGAAGCTATTGAAAAAATCGGCCGACGTTTTCATGAAAAAGGCCATTTTTTCGTTAAAATATTCGCCAAAAATACAAATTTAACCCGATTCCAATGGGGACTGCTGTGTCTCGTTCAGCCAGTATAGGACCACGTCTGGGAGAAATTTCGAGTCAATCGGTCCAAAGACCTGGAAGCTATTGAAAAAATCGGCCGACGTTTTCATGAAAAAGGCCATTTTTTTCTTTAAAATATTCGCCAAAAATACAAATTTCACCCGATTCCAATGGGGACTGCTGTGTCTCGTTTAGCCAGTATAGGACCACGTCTGCGAGAAATTTCGAGTCAATCGGTCCAAAGACCTGGAAGCTATTGAAAAAATCGGCCGACGTTTTCATGAAAAAGGCCATTTTTTTCTTTAAAATATTCACCAAAAATACAAATTCCACCAGAATCCAACCAAAACCGG